>NW_025894059.1:0-2424 GCF_002878395.1 Capsicum annuum | reverse complement strand
ATCACCCACCTAAATGGACCACACTAGGATGCTTCCAGATCTCTCTGGCATATCTCATTCAATTTTTGGCCATAACACGCTTGGACCACGGGCCCACCCCCAGAATCATGGCTATAGCACACCTATTTGGCCCACAAAATGCCCGTTCTCATCAGTTCGCCCACCCAAATGGCACCGCCTACCTAAACAGACCATAATAGGATGCTTCCCAACCTCCCTGGCACACCCTGGTTGATTTTTGGCCCACAGCACGCTCGGACCCCGGGCCCACCCCCGAAACCGTGGGCTATAGCACACCAATTTATCCTGAAAAAACCCCGTTTGCACCGTTTCTCCTGTTTAACCACCTAAATGGCACGCTCGAATTCCGGGCCTACCCCTGGAACTGTGGGCAAAAGCTCACCGATTTAGCCCGAATATGCCCTATTTGCGCCGTTTTGCCCGATTGACCACCCAAATAGCACCGCCCATCCAAATGGACCATATTGGGATGCTTCCCAACCTCCCTCGCATGCTCCGATTGATTTTGTCCAACAGCATGCTCGGACCCCGGGTCTGCCCCGAAACCATATGTTATAGTATCCCTATTTGGCCCAAAACTGCTTCATTTGCGTTGTTTCATCCGATTGACTACCCAAATGTCACCGCCCACCCAAACGGACAAAACTCAGATGCTCTCCAACCTCCCTGGCATGGCACGTTTGATTTTTGGCCCACAACATATCCGAACCCAGGGCCCACCCCTGAACCATGGGACATAGCACACTAATTTGTCCTGAAAAGGCCCCATTCTCGCTGTTTAGCTCGTTTGACCACCCAAACAAATGGAACATCCTAAGATGATTCCCAACTTCCCCGCCACGCCTTGATTAATTTTTAGCCTAGAGAACGTTCGGATCCCGGGCCCACCCTTAGAACCGTGAGCTATAGCACACTGATTTGGTCCAAAAATGCTCCCTTCGTACCATTTCACCCGTTTGACCACCCAAATGATATCGCTCACCTACATGGACAACACTGGAACGTTCCTCAACCCCCTTGGCATACCTTGGTCAATTTTTATCCCACAGCACGCCCGAAACCCGGGCCCACCCTTTGAACCGTGGGCTATAGCACATTGATTTGGGCAAAAAATATCCCGTTCGCACTGTTTTGCCCATTTAACAACTCAAATGGCACTGCCCACCCAAACGGACCACACTGGGACTCTCCCCAACCTCTCTGTCATGCCCCAATAAATTTTTAGCCTACGGTACTCTAGGACCCCGGGTCCGACCCCGAAACCATGGGCAATAGCACACCAACATGGCCTGAAAATACCTCGTTTGCACTGTTTTGTTCATTTGACCACCGAAATAGCACCACCCACCCAAATAGATCATACTGGGATGCTCACTAACCTCCTTGGTATGCCTCGGTTGATTTTTTTCCCACAGCAAGCCCGAACCCCGAACGCTCCCACGAAACCGCCGGCTATAGAATACCAATTTAGCCCAAAAACACCCCGTTCACATCGTTTTGTCCGTTTGACCACTATGGCGCCGTCCACCCAAATGGACCACACAAGGATGCTTCCCAATCTCCTTGGATGCCCTAATTAATTTTTAACCCACAGCACAATCGGATCTCGGGCCCACCCCCTAGAACCGTGGGTTGTAACACACCAATTTGGCTCGAAAATGCCCCATTCATGCCGTTTTACCCATTTGACCACCCAAATGGCACTCCCGACCCAAACAGACCATAATGGGACACTTCTCAACCTCTCTGGCATGCCCCGATTAAATTTCTGCCTAGAGCTTGCTCGAACCCCGGGCCCACCCCCGGAATCGTGGGCTATAACACACCGATTTGGCCTAAAAATACCTCGTTCGTGCTATTTTTCCTAGTTGACCACCCAACTGGCATCACCCACCTAAATGGACCACACTAGGATGCTTCCAGATCTCTCTGGCATATCTCATTCAATTTTTGGCCATAACACGCTTGGACCACGGGCCCACCCCCAGAATCATGGCTATAGCACACCTATTTGGCCCACAAAATGCCCGTTCTCATCAGTTCGCCCACCCAAATGGCACCGCCTACCTAAACAGACCATAATAGGATGCTTCCCAACCTCCCTGGCACACCCTGGTTGATTTTTGGCCCACAGCACGCTCGGACCCCGGGCCCACCCCCGAAACCGTGGGCTATAGCACACCAATTTATCCTGAAAAAACCCCGTTTGCACCGTTTCTCCTGTTTAACCACCTAAATGGCACGCTCGAATTCCGGGCCTACCCCTGGAACTGTGGGCAAAAGCTCACCGATTTAGCCCGAATATGCCCTATTTGCGCCGTTTTGCCCGATTGACCACCCAAATAGCACCGCCCATCCAAATGGACCATATTGGGATGCTTCCCAACCTCCCTCGCATGCTCC
>NW_025894058.1:0-1199 GCF_002878395.1 Capsicum annuum | reverse complement strand
GTACTCTCAATCGTACATTCATGTGTTGGCTCAGTATTGAAATAATGTATCCAAAATACATGCAGAGTAAGAATTTCATTAATGTTAGTCAGGTACTCATGTTTACGTTGTTGATGTACTGCATAAAATTCCGCTTTTTGTTCCTCTCATTTCAATCAGTCTCATTAGATAACAAATTCACCCAAGGGGAGATATTGTAATACCTCATACTTCTACCTGGCTTAAAATCATCCCAAAAATGTCAAAGACTTATCCCAAAGAAGAATCCACTTTTAGACATGTGGTATTTTAAAGATTTTCACTTTTTTCATGCGGGTAATTCATTAAGCTTTCTATCAATATATAATATGCCCAAATAAGATATGTGTGATTAGCTTATTAGTACTCTAAGTCATACTTTCATGTATCAGCTTATACATAAAATCATGCATTTGATATGCATGCTCGGTATGAATCTCATTAATGTCAGTCAGGTAGTCATGTTTTGGTGGTTCATGTTTAGTATGGACTTCATCTTATCATTCCTCCCATTTCAGGCAGTCTCATTAGATGCCAAATGTTGTCTATGGGTAGATATTGTGATACCCCATACTTCTACCTTGCTTAAAATCGTCCAAAAAATGTCAAAGACTTGGTTGAAAGAGGAATCCACATTTATACATGTGTTATTTACAAGAATTATACTTTTTTCCATATGGAAAATTGAACAAGCTTTCCATCGATATCAAATCCGACCAAATTAGATATGTGTGATCAACATATTACTACTCTCAGTCGTATAATAATGTATCAACTTAGTTATGAAATTATGCTTCTGATATGACTGCTCAGTATGAATCACAATAATGTCAGTCAAGTAGTCACGTTTCCACTGTTCATGTAAAGTCTGAACTTCAGCTCATCATTTCTCCCATGTCAATTTGTCTCATTCGAGCATGAATATTCCCAAGGATGAGATATTGTAATACTGTGTACTTCTACCTTGCATAAAATCATCCAGAAATGTCAATGACTTGTTTCAAAGAAGAATCCGCTTTTATACATATGGTATTTTTGAGATTTTCAGTTTTTGTCATGTGGGAAATTCAATAAGATTTCCATCAATATATAATCCGCGATAATCAGATATGTTTGATCAGCTTATCAGTACTCTCAGTCCTACATTTATGTATCATCTCAGTCTTAAAATCATGCATCAG
>NW_025894057.1:0-7222 GCF_002878395.1 Capsicum annuum | reverse complement strand
TAAAGCTGTAAATAATCATATGTGGTATGGGGGATCAAGAAAATCAGACGCAAGTGAATAAATCATAATAGAAGTGAACCACACTTCATAAATACTTTTAGGATCATGTACATTATCTTATCATTAATCTGAATTGGGTTCTTGAATTCAAACACATTTGTGGAACGGTATACATTCGTTCATTTCATTCTTTACAATTATCATTCGCCATTACCTCCTCCTCCCGAACCTCCAACCACCTAACAATAATCAATACTGTACTGTACTGTGACCATTAGGCTGCCCCCAGTACATATAAACTGTAATCATATCAAATATTGGGATCGGCCCATGCTAGTAAGCCCCTGAGCTACCACCCACACGTATATCAAGTAACACACATAAGAGATCTTTCCAATAACTTAGTTCAAAAGCTTTTGAGATTATTACATTAGTGTTCATGCCAATATTGTACCTTTGGAATAATGATACATCAATAGGAACCAAGTAATAGACTTTCTATACAATAACGATGTAATAAAGACTCATTGGTACATCAACAATGTGTTTCGGAATCATCAATATCACAACAATGAAATAGGAGCCTTTCGGTATATCAATGAAACATTTTGACACTTTATAGAATGGAAACAACTTCGTTGGTAATGTAGAACAATACATGTTTTTGGACAACCTCGGAATCTTACTTGATGGAACATTGGTGTTTTCATGCCAAAGAACATCGTAAGAGTATGCTTTAAATACCTCGTTGTAGATTCGGATACCAATTCAGCACAACTTCCCGCCTTTACAAATCACTTATCTACAATGAAATGTTTGGCATCTAGTATTAGCAACCCAACACCACAATTCTCTTCCATAATTCCATACAACCAATATTTGCAAAGCATTCCAAAAACCAACTTGAACAATCGGTTTATGTGTATATATATATATATAATCATCATTTCAATACCACATCATCACACCAAATCCCTCCACAATTCAACATAATCCAACTATGCACAAGAATAATCCAACATCATTTCCAATCATCTTTCAACAACAATCAAATAACATACTTCTTATGCTCACATGCATATATATATACATATCCATATAAATAACACCAACATAATTTACATCCTTACCATAAAATATCCCTTTTGATTTCGAAGTCCTGTTGGCACAAATAAGGGGTGGTTCTCGAAGCCCTCGAGACGGTGAATACAACTACAGAATCAATTTGAATTTTCTACGGTTGAATCACAAGATAATTGGAATTGAACTTAGGCTAGGGTTTCTTATTCTTCAATAATTTGGCTGATAAATGATGGATATGAGGCTAAGTATATGTATATAATGACCAATTTTCGTCCATGAGGTGATGGAAAATGACCATGTTGCCCTTAAAATTTAAGTAAATCCGAATCTGTCCATGGTGGACTGTTTTGATAGGCTAAAGTAAATCGACCATAACTCTTTGCTTTGATATTGGGTGAAATTGGTATATTTGAAAAGATAATTCAAAGGGCTTTCATTTAATATAAAGTAGGACACCCAGTTCGTCCTTTACAAGAAGTTGTGATTGTTTGAAGTTGACCCTAAAAATATGTTTTGAGAGGCTGAAGTAAAATGAGTATAACTCATTACTCAGATGTTGGATTTGGATGAAACCAATTGCATTGGAAAGAAGACTCAAAGATCTTTATTTTCTTAGGTGGAAGCTCTCCCAGATCATTATATTAAGGGACTTATGATCGTTCAAAGTTGACCCAAAAAATGGCTGACCTCAGTAGTTTGTGTGCAGGAAACTTTCCTGCACATTTACTATTCCCAATATCCCGGTCACCGTTTTATAGTTTCGAATGTGCTCGATTATATCCGAAACCTATCCATTTTTGGAAATCTTTATATCGTTGGAAAGCTTATTCAATAACCTTTGTATGGAACCATCGACGGGCAAATTTCGGTATAAATAAAATAAAATTAATTCCATATAAATAAGACCAATACACGTACTTGAATACGCCAATATATGTACTTGAATATGGGGTGTTACATCCTTCCCCCCCTTTAGGATATTCGTCCTCGAATATTAGCATAGTTATTCAACCGAAACAAGTTCAAGTCCCTCATTAACATTCACATCATCACATAAATACTATGCATATATAAAAAAACTTACTTGTTGATGTTCTAACTCCGTTTCTTGAACTTCCTCTTCATCTTTAAACAAATGAGGGTACTTAGATTTCATTGCTTCCACATCTTCCCATGTAATCTCTTCCCTTTGACGATTTCTTCAACGTACTTTCACCGATGCTATCTCTTTATTTCTCATCTTCTTAACTTGGCGATCTAGAATAGCAATAGGCACTTCCTCATAGGTAAGATCTTGTGTTACTTGCACATCTTCAGTAGAAGTAATAAGGGACGGATCTCCGATGCACTTTCGAAGCATCGATACATGAAATACTGGATGCACTGATGAGAGTTCCTAGGGTAGCTCTAATTCATAAGCAACTTGCCCACATCTTCGAATAATCTTATACGGGCCTATATATCATGGAATCAACTTTCCTTTCTTGCCAAATCTCATCACCCCTTTCATTGGCGATACCTTCAAAAATACCCAATCGCCTAACGAAAACTCTAGCCCTCTTCTTCTACTATCCGCATATGACTTGTGTCGACTTTGGGCTGTTTTCAACCGTTGCTGAATCACCTTGACTTTTTCTATGGCTTGATACATAAGATCCGGTCCGAACATAAGAGTTTCACCCGCTTCGAACCATCCTATTGGTGATCTACACTTCCTCCCATATAAAGCTTCATATGGTGCCATTTTGATACTTGAATGATAGCTATTATTGTAGGCAAACTCAATAAGAGGTAAATGATCATCCCAGCTGCCTTTAAAATCTATAACACATGCTCGTAGCATATCTTCAAGTGTTTGAATGGTGCGCTCTGCTTGTCCATCCGTCTGAGGGTGAAAAGCTGTACTCAGATTCACTTGTGTTCCCAAACTCCGTTGGAAAGACTTCCAAAAGTTTGCGGTAAATTGAGTTCCCCGATCCGATATAATAGAAGTTGGCACTCCATATAATCGGACTATTTCTTTAACATACAGCTTCGAATATTCTTTAACTTTGTAAGTGGTCTTAACGGGTAAGAAATGCGCGGATTTAGTAAGCCTATCCACAATCACCCATATAGAATCAAATTTCTGAGCTGTACGAGGCAAACCTATAACAAAATCCATGTTAATCATGTCCCACTTCCAAATTGGAAGATCTATGCATTGCATATAGCCTCCGGGCTTTTGATGTTCCACTTTAACTCGTTGGCAATTTGGACATTCAGCTACAAATTCTGCGGTGTTCCTTTTCATGTCATTCCACCAATATACATCCTTCAAATCTTGATACATTTTGGTTGATCCTGGATGAATGGAATACCTTGAAAAATGTGCCTCTGTCATAATCTTCTTTCTTAGCCCGTCTACATCCGGCACACACAATCGGTTTTGGCACTGAAGTACTTCTTCTCGCGTAAGCTCAAATGCCTTGGTCGCACCACTCTGAACGTTCTCCTTAAGCTGTAATAAAATAGGATCTGCATATTGCTTCTCTTTTACTTCAGCTACTAATGAAGATTCCGCAGCATTATGTACGATAAGCTCTTTATTCGGAGTTTCAAGAAGGCGAACTCCCAAACTAGCTAACTGGTGAAGATATTTAACCATCCCTTGCCTTTATATAGGCGCCATTATAGCCTTCCGACTTAACGCATCAGCTACCACATTTGCTTTCCCTGGATGGTACAAGATATCAACATCGTAGTCCTTTAATAGTTCAAGCCATCTCCGCTGCCTTAAATTTAGATCCTTCTGATTAAAAATATATTGCAAGCTCTTATGGTCAGTATATATATCAGCATGAACCCCATATAAGTAGTGGCGCCATATCTTTAAAGCAAAAATAACTGCTGCCAGCTCAAGATCGTGTGTAGGATAATTTTTCTCATGTGGCCACAATTGTCTAGAGACATATGCTATTACCTTACCATGCTGCATCAATACACATCCTAAACCAATTCTGGAAGCATCACAATACACTGTATACCCTTCGATGCCTTCTGGAAGTACCAACACGGGTGTGGAAATCAACTTGTTCTTTAAATCTTGAAAACTCTTCTCACAGGCATCATTCCATTGGAATTTGGATGCTTTATGGGTTAGCTTGGTTAAGGGTGCTGAAATGGAAGAAAAGTCTTTTAACAAACCTTCTATAATAACCGGCCAACCCGAGAAAACTACGAATCTCCGTAGGCGTTGTGGGCCTTGGCCAGTTCTTCACAGCTTCTATCTTTTGAGCATCAACCTTTATCCCTTCACTAGATACAATATGATCCAAAAATGCCACCGACTTTAACCAAAACTCATATTTAGAGAACTTTGCATAAAGCTTACAATCACGAAGAGTATGCAATGTCTGTCGTAAGTGATTGGCATGGTCCTCTTCTGATCTAGAATAAACAAGAATATCATTTATAAAAACTATCACAAATACATCCAGGAATGGCTTAAACACCCTATTCATCAAATCCATAAAAGCTGCGGGTGCATTTGTTAGCCCAAATGACATAACTAGAAACTCATAATGATCATACCGTGTTCGGAAAGCTGTCTTGGGTATATCCTTCTCTTTGACCCTCACTTGGTGGTAACTTGACCTCAAATCAATCTTAGAAAAGCACTTGGCGCCCTGTAACTGATCAAATAAATCATCAATTCTTGGGAGAGGATATTTATTCTTAATAGTCACCTTATTCAATTGTCGATAATCAATACACATCCTCAGCGAGCCATCCTTTTTGCACACAAATAACACTGGTGCTCCCCAGGGGGACATACTAGGCCTTATGAATACCTTCTCTAGCAAATCTTTCAATTGCTATTTCAATTCTCGTAATTCTGCTGGGGCTATTCTATACGGAGGAATGGAGATTGGTTGGGTGCCTGGTATTACATCAATACCAAACTCTTCTTCTCGTTCAGGAGGCAAACCTGGAAGATCTTCAGGAAATACATTAGAAAATTCATTTACCACCGGAACAGCGTGAAGAGTTGGTGGCTCCGCTTCTGTATCCCTTACTCTAACTAAATGATATATGTATCCCTTGGAAATCATTCTTCTCGCCTTAAAATAAGAAATAAATCTACCTCTTGGCGCGCTAATTTCACCTTTCCATTCAAGGACTGATTCATTTGGAAAATGGAAATATACCCTTTTCATGCAGCAATCAATTGTGGCATAACAAGACGCCAACCAGTCCATACCCATTATAACATCAAAATCTACCATTTCTAACTCCACAAGATCAGCCATCATATCACGACCACAAACAGTTACTATGCAGTTTCGATAAACCTTTCTAGCTATAATAGATTCCCCAACTGGTGTGGACACTTCAAATGGCTTAACTAACAGTTTGGGTGTTCTTTCGAACTTTCCAGCAACCAATGGAGTAACATAAGATAATGTAGAACCGGGATCAATTAAGGCATATAATTCGAATGAAAAGATAGACAACGTACTCATAACCACATCTGGGGAAGCCTCTAAATTCTGTCGATCTGCTAGAGCATACGTACGATTTTGAGCCCCGCTAGAACTCGTGGCTCCTCTACCACCTCTAACACGACCCATTGGTTGTTCACCCCTTCCTGAATAAGGCATTGATGATGATGATGCAAAAAATGACCCCGTAGGTCGTGCCATACCCCCTATGCGCCTTCGTGGGCATTCTCTCATCATATGCCCCGACATACCGCACCAAAAGCAAACATTGGTCCCCAGTCGACATGCACCCAAATTATACCTTCCATATTTATTGCATGGCTCTCGAGGAGGTCTTGATTGGCTCATATTCCCTTGCCCTTGGTACCCCACTGTCCGCGAACTCTGACTCTCACTTCTGTGCCCAAATTGATTTCCTCTGAACCCTTGGAACTGTGGTGGGGCCCTAGCTGCAGAATAAAAGGATAATAGCCTAGGTGGTCTAGTAGAAAACTGTGGTCTGAACCCTCCTTCGGATGCCATGAACTGCCCTGTAGATCTGGCCCTCTTGGAATATCCTCTTTCTTATTCCTGTGTTCTTCTCCTCTGCCTCTGATCTTCCATTTTCTGTGCAAAAGCTTTGATTCTCGCTATGTCCATATCTTTGTTCAAAGCAGCAATAGTACAATCTCTAACCAGATATGGATCTAGCCTATCCACATATTGATGAACTCTGTCATCCATAGTAGCTACAACATTAGGAGCATATCTCGACAAGGAATTAAATCGGAGACTATACTCCCTCACGCTCATATTCCCCTGACGAAGATTTAAAAACTGATCTGCACGGGCCTGAATGGAAGATAATGATCAAGAAATGCCTCTTTGAACTCTTTCCAAGTAGCTGGGGGTGCATCAATACCCCTAGATCATTTCTAGTCCTCATACCAATATATAGCCTTCCCTTTAAATCTATACGCCGCTAACTCCACTGTCTCTCTACCCGTTATATGCATAACATCCAAGGACCTTTGAATTTGATCGATAAAGTCCTGTGGGTCCTCGTTAAGATATGATCCAGTAAAAGTGGGAGGATCCATCTTAAGAAAGTCCTGTGTTCGAAGGCTAGCCGCCCTATCTGTACCACTAGAACCCGTAGTAGGAATGGCTTGCCCTTGAGGTTGCCCAGCAACTATACGAGTCAAAAGTTGCACTGCATTTCTAAGATCTTGATCATCAACATTAATAGGTGGCTCTGCGGATATAGTTCTCCTCCCCCTTATTTCTTTCGGACTGGAGGAAGTTTCTGATGCATGCTCATCTGGAGCCTCACTTTGATTAGCTGGTATAGTGGGTGACTTACTAGTCCTCTCTCCGGCAGCCACATCTACTTGCTTACTGGTATTCTTGCTTCGGGTAACCGGCATCATTACTATAATAAGAGATACAAACGGATTCAGTGGTCAACTATGACTTCATATACAATATAGACTCTATCGCACGATCTAAGACATAAAGAAAAGAAACAATTTCCTAAATGTCCATAGCCTCCTGTTTATAGATGTGGTGCACAACACACCGATAAACAAGACTCTACGTAGACACGGCTTTGTAGACTCACTAGGACGAACCTCTCTGATACCACTTTTGTCACGCCCCAAAATCCCATCGGGCCG
>NW_025894056.1:0-3776 GCF_002878395.1 Capsicum annuum | reverse complement strand
AATATCCTTTTACAACAAGAAGAGCTTTATGCCTTTTTACACTTCCATCAGCATTGTACTTCATTTTAAAAATTCATTTTAACCTGATAACATTCTTCCCTTCAGGAAAATCAAACAACTCCCAGGTTTGGTTTTTCTCAGTGGCCTGGATCTCTTTAATCATTTCATTCTACCATTCGTGTTTTTATAGCTTCTTCATAACATATCCGTTCAGCATCTAACAAGGAAAAACTACAAGATGCATAAATATTTTGCAGCAACCAAAACTTTATTGGTGGCGTTTCGCTGTATGATGCCGAAGATGGAGAGTGGGAGCTTGCTGGAATAGAATTGTTGTTGCTTTTTCCATAAGAAGAATGATTAGTATCACTGCTGGAAGGAGAGGAAGGATCATAACTTGAGATTCAAGAATTGTAGTATGTTGTCCTTCTGATTGGACCGGAATATGGATTAATGAATCTTCTTTCTCACCATTCCACTCCCATCGTTGAAAACAACATTCTTGTTGATAATCGCTTTGCCACTAGTAAGATTATATAGTCTATATGCTCTGGATTAAGGACTATAACAAATGAAAATGCATTTCTTTGATTTTTCATCAGGTTTAGAATGTATATTAAACAAAGAATAAGTTATACAACCAAAGACTTTCAAGTGGCTTACTTGTGGTTTCCGTCTTTTCCATGCTTCATATGGAGTTTGATCGAAAACAACTTTTGTTGGAAAGATGTTCAAGAGGTACACAACTGCAACCAATGCTTCTCCCCAAAAGTGAACAGGAAGTCGCTTTCCATTAAGTAGGCTTCTAGCCATCTTAACCACCGTGCAACTTTTTTCGCTTGGCGACTCCTTTTTGCCGCTGCGAGTATGGTGATGTAAGCTCCCTGTGAATTCTATTCCCATCAAAAAGTAAATTAAAATCATTAGATAAAAATTCACCACTACGATCTGTGCGAAGAACTTTTATGTCGTAGCCTATTTTCTTCTCCACGAGGGCCTTGAATTTCCTGAAATTCTCAAATGCTTCAGATTTGAACTTTAGAAAGTAAGCCCAGCTCATACGGCTATAGTCATCAGTAAACAGAAGAAAGTATCGACTCTCACTTAATGACTCAGTTTCATCGGCCCACACAAATTAGCGTGTACAAGCTCAAGACAACTACTTTCCCTCAAAGATTTTCCTACTGTGAAGGATTTTCTAGTTTGTTTTCTGAATATGCACCCTTCACATAACTTAAGATCACCAACTTTTGGTAAATCAATCACCAGGTTTTTTCTATTCAACAATTTCAAACCATTAATGTTCAAATGACCATAGTGAAGATGCCAAATATGAGTTTTATTAACACCTTTAGCAACTAACGTATTTTTGACAATATTTGAAACATTAAGGGGAAACATATTGTTCTGAGTCATAGGCATAATTGCGACTGTTTGACCAGATTTCTTGTCACTAACAATACTTGAAGCATTATCAAACAGAACAGAGTAACCATTAACCATCAATTGTCCAACACTTAGCAAATTGTAAGCGAAACAAGGAACAAATTGCACATCATAGATAAGTCTAGAATTACTCTCCATTGTTTTGATGGCTATGGTACCCCTGCATTCAACTCATACTTGCTTGTCATCACCAAGTCAAACTTTAGTTTTCTTGACTCATCAAGATCTCTAAATAGAGACTTCGTACCAGGCATATATGATTCGAGCATCCACTATCAATGATCCAAACAACATCAAAATTGTTAGTGATTGGATAATGAGCCGTGAACAACGTACTTTTATTCTTAACTTTCTCAGAGATTGGCATGCTTCTGTTCATCTCTTTGTTTTGTCCAATAATATGTTTCAGTGTGGCTGGACTTCTTGCCATATCAGCATTGCAAGTCACTCTTGGGTTGACGTGACTCACTAAATTGTCTTCTACTGCGGCCTTTAACTCGGTCACGAAAACGACCTCTTCCTCTACCAATGGCAAAAAAAATTTAAGGATTTTTCTTCGGAGAAAGATTGCTCCTCTTTCACCTGGAATGCTTTTCCTTCAACCTTCTCATGAGACCTGTTTAGCCTATCTTCATGAGTTATCAAAAAAACCATTTATTCATCAAACGTATAGTCAAATAAGTCCTTGGATTCTTCAATAGCAGCAACCACATGCTCAAACTTACTAGTTAAAGACTTCAAAATCCTTGCTACAACAGTTTCATCAGTAACTTTTTCTCCATAACTCTTCATCAGATTAACAATTGCAGAAACTCTAGAGATATAGTCTTCCACGGATTCACCCTTTTTCATGCTTAAAGTTTCAAAATCATGAAATAAAGCTTGCAATTTAACTACAATTACCTTCTAATCTCCCATATACTCCTGATGCAAAATTTCTCAAGCTTCATTGGATGTCTCCACTACTGGAATTCTTGGGAAGATTTCATCAAGAAGGGATTGTTGAATCAGGAACAATGTTTTCGAATCCTTCCTAGGATTTTCCCGGAGATGTTGTGAGTGGCCTTCATCCGAGTCTAGAAATCCATTCTCAACCAATTTCCATAGCTTTTGAGACGTGAAAAGATTCTTCATCATAAGTCTCAAAAATTGATAATTCACCCCTTTAAAGATTGGAAGAGGCTGAGAATTTGAATTGGTATTCACTATTTTCTTTTTTATCTGAAGATGATGGATTTCTCTCTTAAGTTTTACAATGACTCTTTCTCACCCTATCTGTGGCTCACAGTGAAGAAACCTGGCTGCTTTGGACACCAAAAATGTTAGAAAAGAAATGTAGGCAAAGTGAGAAAGAAAGACGTTTCTTTTCTTACTTCTTAATTCAACAACTGAAAAACAAGAGATCTACTACCCTTTTATAGTCTTACAACTCAACAACTTAAGATAAATTATAGGAACTAACAAGTAGTGGTGAAACGTGATATAAAAACCAACATTCCCACTAATAGAAAACAGAAAATAAAAAACATTGACCAAGTAAAACATAATTCCACTAAGACTAAAAAACAGGACCATAAAGAAAAGATTTTTTAGTGATAGATTACTGAAGAATTAGTCAACAATGTCACTATTAATAAGATTATGGAAGTAAATTGTATAGGAAATCTACTTTGCTGAAGCTTTTTCTTTGCCTAGACATGTCCCGAATTTCAGGATCAGAATCAGAAAGGGTTACTTCAAACTTGTGTAGGTATTTTTTGCATAGGTCATTTTTGTGGAAGGATGAATTATGCATCCTTATTATTCCTCTGAGAGGAAAGGACCGTAATTTTTATTCCACGGATCTTGTTTGTTGAAAGATTTTGAAAGATGACACTATTTCCATTTCAAAAGCTCTTCCGTACCAGTAGGACAAACTTAAACTATCAGCTACGTGAAAAGCAGACGAGCAACATAAGAAATGCTTACATATGATAACTTAAGAGACATAAAACTGTAACACCCCATAGTCATAACACTCATTTTATGTGTCAAAAATGACCTTTAGGACCCCGTAGTGATGGTAGATCATGTGTTGACATTGTGGGTGATGTTGGGGGTGTTTTAGGACCTCAAAACTAAGTAGGCGTCAGAAAGTAGGGCTTAGGCGATGGCTAAGCATCGCATTGCCATCGCCTACCTTCACTAGAAAGGTTAGGCAATGGCCTAGGTGCCGCCCAAACTGTGTTTGGCCATAGGCTAGGCGCCACCCAGCCTGTGTTAGGCAATGGGCTAGGCGCCGCCCAACCTGGGTTAGGCCATGGACTAGGCGCTGCCTACCCTATATTTTG
>NW_025894055.1:0-3909 GCF_002878395.1 Capsicum annuum | reverse complement strand
TTTCTCAAACCAAGTGTATCTCAAAATTTCCCCTCAACAAACATTCAAGCCAAGTTCTAGATCCACAAAGCGATGCCTTTGAATTTTTAATCTAAAGCTCACCACTCAATGCACATGAAACAGTGTGGTAAGATTTATTTTAAACTTGACTTAGAACAAGAAAACTTTGCAAGTGAACTTTAGTATAATTAGAGGCATCAAAAGAATCTGTAGTTCACAATCAAGTTGGTCCACTCTATCGTATCTCATAAACACTTAATTTATTTTTCAATTCATTTTTTTAAGTATGTGGGTACCAATTATTAGGTCAAGATTTATTTTTTTTAGATGAGACAGAACTCAAAAGAAGAGTTGCCTACGTATCTTGTTAAACAAGAATCAGGTCAGACGTAGTTCAGGAAGCTTAAAATATGAAGAAAAAACTTTTTTTTTTTTTTGAATTTTGAATTAAGAAAAACCTTTTTTCTTCTTTTCTATTTTTGAACACTTTTTTTTAAATCAATAACAATTTTTTTTTCAAATTGCATGAAGATCACCGAACCTAAGAAAGGTTGCCTACGTATCTCATTAATATGATAATCAGTTGTGCGTCGTTCGTCCAGATTGCAGCAAAATTGATAATTTATAAAATTATTTTTTTGTCTTTAATTGGTATAGCAAATCTCGCACCTCATTTGAGTTTCGAAAAAGGATAGATTTTGGAGAGCAATTTTCAGCCTCTCTTATGCTAATGGATTCCAAATCCGAACAACATTCAAAACAGCCTAACAGTTAATGCAACTAGTGACACAAAAAATGAATAGTCTTAAAATAGGGTACTTTTAGACATTCAAAACTTTACCGATCCTCCACTAAGTTGAAAATGCACGTTATGCAAATAAAGTGGAGCCTCATAGGGATAATCATGTCTAAGTTACCGTTCTACTAGGTTTAACCTTGTGGAGTTAGGTATCTAGACTGGTTGTGAAATGAGCGGATAACTCGAGTCGGGCAGGGACAGCTTTACCGGTAGCAGGGCTTTCCGGCCTCACTGTTGGTCCCTTCCTATCCTGAATCATGGGTGACTACAGAATCCTTCCCAGGAGCATTGCCGCATCTCTGGTATCTCAAGATCGGGAGCGTATACCGCATCTCTGAATATATAAAGGATCTCAGAAAACTCAAATGGGTACGCGAGAAAAGACAGTTTATATTGCAATTCAAATAAATTAAAGCAGTTAAACATGTAGGCAAATAACACATTTACGCCAACAATATACAATATCAAAATTAAATACAGTCAAACAAGTCAGTAGAAAAGCTCAAATTCTGGTTATCCCCAGCAAAGTCGCCTTCTGTCACACCCCTATTTTTCACCGCATCCAACCCCCCTATTTTTCACCGCATCCAACCCTGCTAAGGAGTTGGTTTTAGAGAAAATGGGTTTTTCCAATTAAAGTGACGTTTTGAAAAGGGATTAATTATTTTATAGAGTCGCCACTTGGAATTGAGTTTGGGTGTTCCAAGTCACTTTATTGAATCCCAATCAAAAGGAAATGACTCTTTGTTTTATTGGTCTGCGAACTAGAAATCTGGATAAGGAATTTGTTGACCGATGGAAAGGTGTGAGGTACCCCTCGAGTCCCGTAGTTCTAGCACGGTCGCTTTAATGACTTACGTCTAGCTTAAATTAATCTTTTGGATATAGAAGATTTGTTAGCCTATAAGTAACTTACATTCCGCTTTTATTTATTTTTGAATATATTTAAAATTGTATTGAGTTGTGGCTTATCGATAGTAGTACTTTCGGCCTTACCACGAATTTTGATATATTTCTCGTGCCTTTGAGGCATTTATGAGTCGTCCCCATTTTCCTAGTCTAAATAAGCACCTAATCTGTTTAAAATCTATCCAATAGAATTAGATCGACTTTAAAATAGTATGTTGATTTTTATTATAACGAATGGTCGGTAGCAGGGCTTTCCAACTTCATCGTTAATTTTCACTTATGTATAAAACTTTAAAAAATTTTAAAGATCAAGAACCTAAATCATTCTTTTCGAGTTCGCTCCCTTGCAAATGAGTCTTTCCTCTCTTTTACGCAAAAATAAAATCTGAACATTGCTCTATGCACAGTAATCCTCTATTTTTATTAAAGATAATTGCTCAAACTTTATTTCACTTCTAGTAAAGGTAAGGACAAATAAAAGTAACAATGGCCAAACTAAAAAAAATCGAATACGCATATATCAATTTCAATAAAGATTGACAATGGAAGTTAGTTCTTTTATATGCATAAAGTAAAGATAACAATGTTAAAGCACACAAATCACCAAATAGCATTACATAGTATCATGTTTACAAAAAGGAAATCATTCATGGTTAAAATCCATAATATAGGATAAGAAGAGTTATTAATTAAGGCTTTCATACTACTTCCCAAGACAACCCATTAAATAAATAAATAAAATAACAAAAGATATATTCATCACTTAAGCCTTATCCCTCAATAATCAAACTGCTTTTGAATTTGAGACTCTTGATTTTGCTTTTATTCTAACTATTCAAGCTTATCTCATTTCGAATTTCCTTTCGTTTTAACTTAATGATATTTTTTATACTTAGTTTACAAAATGCAAATCTTACATATGTATAAAAAAAAAAAAAGAATAGGCAATGCATTCTAATTATATTACTAGACAGAACATTCCCATGCAAAACGATCATATTTCTGTAAAACATCCACTTCACCCATCAATATACTAATTATGTTAAGAACTAGTATTAAAATGAACTAAGGATATTAAATACCAAATAGTCTAGCGGGTAGATGGTTATGACCCATTTATATAAATAAACACTTAACGCACGATATAATCAAATACGAATCAACTTTTATAAATATTTTGTTTCGATCTTCTCCCTCGCTTCTTTGTATAAAGAAATTTCAAGAAAAGAGTTTATTTGCATAGCAGAAGCTCTGTCAGAAATATCAAACTGAATTATAATGTAATACAGGAGACCATTTAAATAACTTTGTCCATATATTGATTCATAATGAACTTATAACAAACAAAATAGAAAGGTATCAGGCAACAACCTGTACAGCAAATCAAATCGTGTAACGTTGCAAGAAAATCCCTCAACCGAAACGTCAAACGAAACTCCGAACTCTTAACCCAAACTCTTCTTCTCTTCTCCTTTTCTATCTTCGTTTTTCTCACTTTTTCTTCTTGTTTTTCTGTTTCTTTTCTCTAATCTCTTTTTGTGTTCTATTCTCCCTTCTTTTCTATTCTTTTCTAAGTGTTTTCCTTTCTTTATTACTCTCTCTTTTTGTGTTTTTCTCTCATTCAACGTTCTCCCTCATCCCTCTCTTCTTTTTGTGTATGCTTGTGAGGTATTATATATTGTGTGATTGTGTGCATGTGTGGGAAGTTGAGGGTTTTGGGTAGTTTAGGGTTTCTTTTCTTTTTCTTTTTCTCTTTTTTTTTTAATGTTTTAAATTGAAAGAAGATAAAATTTATTTAAAACTAATAAAATACAAGATAAGTTAAATAGCTAGCTTCTTAGAAATATGATTAAAAAAATATTAATATCACTAGATTCTTTATTAAAAGTTATAATAACAAGACAAATATAATTTTTATTATTTTTTAAATAAATAAATAAATAAATAAGTAATAAAATAAAAGATTATTAAAATGTGACTCTATTTTTTGTAGTTTTCAAAACTTTTAACAAACCTTGTAAAATAAGATAGACTTAAAATATCTAATTTAGACCTAAAAAAAAAAAATTAAACATTAAAATGGTATAAAAATGCTAGGTTTGGTAAAAAAAAAATTAGGTGTTTACAGTGAGCAGTATGAAAAGAGAGAAATAGGAGATATTTTGAAGTGTAATATTTTCTTTATCAAGAAATTAGCCTTA
>NW_025894054.1:0-7020 GCF_002878395.1 Capsicum annuum | reverse complement strand
AATTTTCAATATACTCAATCGATTCACATGATGTACACAATGTTTAGGAAACAAGGATAAGGCTTATGGAGTGAAGCTTTTTAATGGTTATCTAAATTTGACAGATTTGGCCAAATAGTTTAATCTATAGGATTGAATGTTTAGAAATCACTTATGTGAGGGTGAAGTGGAATCCACTTTAAGGAGAATGTTAGTAAAGGCCTATTCTCTACGTTCTCAATAAACCAGGGTGTGTTCATGGATAAAACAAACAAAATCGTGAGAACGATAAATGGTAAAAGACTGGATGTGTAAAATGTGTTTTTTAGGTGTACATTAAAGTTCAACGATTCAAGAAATCAAATCTACCTATTAACCAACTGCATTCGGTGCATGCTCACTACGAAATGTTCAAAGGGAAACTCACGTATCCTGATGCAATCAGTCTTTGCTTGTTGATTACATACTTGTTTGTAAATTTTGTATAAGATAGACATTTCCCATTCATGTGGGGGATTGTTGGGTTATTAAGAGGTGTGAATGGAAAATAAAAAGGTGGTGTTTTTGTTTAGAAAGACACTAAGTGAAAGGCAATTTGAATAGGCACCTTTTTGGATTGAACGGTTATGAACTTTCTAATGGTTGTGACTTTTTTGAAGCGTTGTACCTTTATAAAGGGGTATACCTTTCTGAACCATTTCTTCTCTTCATGAAGCAACACCTTGATGGCTATAAATACCTAAATTTTTCCTCAGGTAAAGACAATTATTTTTTAGTAGAAAAACAATCTTTTTTTTCTTCTAAAAATTCTAGGGTGATTATCAAATTGTTGAGTGTGTTCGTAGTTTTTGAAAATTTGAGGTACCGCTATTTTTAGAAAGAGAATCATTTTATCCTTGGAGGAAAGATTCCACAACCTCGAGTACTTAAGGGAAATAAATTCCTTAAGGACACACCATGCATTTGGTGGACATGATACTATAATTTTCTACTTCATCTTCTTTCTTAAAGTTGATAAACACATCATTTTGATAGTTCATTTGATTATTCATTTGGACTTGTGGTTGAAGTTGTTGTAACTTTGTTGTAGTTCTTGAAAGTTGCTCTTGAACTTAGTATTGAAGTTTATATAGAAAACATACAATTTTGTACTCATCAGAAAAATAGATTGTGTTATCCGTTTATGTTGATGATTTGATGATCATAGGTGAAAATACTCTTGCAGTTCAAAAAGTTAAAAATGTTATGTTAAAATTTTTTGAAATATCTGATCTAGGAGAGATGAATTTTTTCCTAGGAATGGAGATTTCTCTGAAGGAATTTTCTTATCCCAAAAGAGGTATGCCTTGATTATCTTAAGAAGGTTCAAGCTTGATAAGTGCAAACTTGTTGCAACTCTACTTATTGTGAATGAAAAGTTAATTAAGGATGATGGAGAAGAGAAGGCAGATTCAAAACTTTATAGGAGCCTTATTGGAAGCTTGTTGTATCTAACTGCCACCATGCTAGACATGATGTTTGCTCCTATTTTATTGTCTCGATATATGTAATGTCCCAGCACTAAGAATTTTAGAGCTGCTAAAAGGGTGTTTAGGTATATTAGAGTTACAACAGATTATGTCATTTGGTACATAAGTCTAGAGAATGAAGCTCTTATTAGTTATTCAGATAGTAATTGAGGTGGATGTTTGGACGATTACAAAAGCATATTTGGTTACTCCCTTTCATTTGGTTTAGATATTTTTTCTTGAGAACAAAGAAGAGGGATATTGTAGATCAATCTTTAACTAAAGCTGAGTATATGGCTGCTGCATCTGCTACAAATCAAGGAATTTGGTTGAGAAAAATCTTGTCTAAATTGTATCTTTTCCCGAAAGAACCATCAGTGATTTATTGTAATGCCCCAAAAATGGGTCAGGAGACATTACACGATGCTCAAAATTACGAGTAGTCCCAAGCTAACCCCATAAGCCTTCTACTAAGTCTGAATCTCATATAAACGAAATTAAGAAATTAATAATACGGAAATACTAAAGTTGTCAGAGCTAAACTGCAATTTACTGAGCATAATGTATAAGAACATTTAAAAGTAGAAAGTCTGGAAAATAAATACTAAAATTCTGAGTTATGACTAGTAGTACAAGAAGCCTCTACTACTAAAACTAGAGAGCCATTAGGACAGACCTCTCACTGACTCGAACTAAACTGAAAACAACTAATCAAATTCTATGAAAGTTAAAAATCTGAGGAAATGGGTCCTCGAACCATGAGGATTCACCAACTGTCAGGATGTAGATACAGATGTCAAAAAATCATGCTGCTGAGACTGAGAACCTGAACCTATATTATTAAATAATTTAGCACATAGTCTTATATATGGATCAGTACTTTGATGATGTACTGAGCATGTCAGAGTGAATGCATAAGTAAAATTAATATCTCAACGTTATCGAATTTATAAAATATGCATGTTAAATGTAATGACTCACATTGGCTTGAATAGTTGAAAATAAAAAATCTTCAATCATAAATACAAAACATACTATGTAAATCTGGTGAGACATCACATTTAAAGTCTAAAAGCTGAACTTTTATATGTTAATCTTTTCTATTAGGTTGTAGGGAAATTCTATCAAAAAATTGTTTTATTATTCTTTACTAGTAGGGAATTCTTTTAAAAGCTGGTTTTCAAGGTTTCTAAATTGTAGGGTGGTTATTCTAACCGACATACACTATGTGAGCTATCATAGTGTCCAACGTCTAGTTCTCCTAAGGGAAAAACCTCATGTTTGGGAGAGGTGTCATACTCTTGCCAAGGAGTATAACGTGAGCTAAGTGATCACATCTATAATTGTCATCCATATAGAAATGGACTTAATCTGAAACTGTACCTACGTTGGCTCGTAGTTCTAGGAAAGTAGGATGCGCTGAACCCACACTTTTCGCTTGGTACTAAATACTATTCCTTTTAATCTGTGTGCTCATTCTGTAGGATATGCACTTTAAATAACATACTGATTCATGCTGAAAGCTAATTGTGCATCTATTTGTTTAAAACTAAAATTAAGTTGTAGAGTGGATTCCATGTCTTAGCTAACGATCAAAAGATTAAATCTTGATTCAAAAGCTTATTATAAACAAGTCATAGGATTCTTAAAAGCATAATCTTCTTGGAATATGAATATTCAAGATAGGGCTTAATAAACCATGCATCAAATTCATGTCAAAACCTCATAAATTTTATGCTTGATAATGAAAGCATTGATAATTCAATTCCAAATTTGGAAAATAATGTCATACGCATAATAATACAAAAATAGACATGTAATTAAACATCTAAATCACATAAAACATCATAATCTTCAAATAACAATATTTGGGTATGAACCCTTATTTGGAATTCATGTATATTCATGTAAAAACATAATAAAAAATAAGTTTTGGGCACAAGGGTGAAAGGATTACCCTTGTTCTTAAACCCCACATACCTCAATTGATGAACTAGATAAAGAAGCTTGATTTTTAGTTCCTATTTGTGCTCTTGAGTATTGATTCTTAGAATTCTTGAATAGGAAACCTTGAAATTTGAACTAATTAGAAAAGAATGGAGGAATTTGGGGATTTTTTAAGTTGGATAATGAAGTCTAGGGTTTTCTTAGAGAGGAAATTGGTGAAAACTGAATAAATTTTTCTCATAAATATGATTAATCTTCTATTTTCACAATTTAGGGGTGTAGGAAAAAGACTATGTTACCCTTGGAATTTAAAATTTGCAACTGGAACACCGATTAAGGCCTCACCGAGACGTGGTAAGTGGGTCATCGTGATACCCACTGTGACATGGTAAAATCGCAGTGGCTCACTGGAAATTTACAATTATTGATCTGGGATTCGTCGCGATGCGATGGCATGCTCATCGTGATACTCACCACGATGCGGTGAAATCATGATGAGCTACTAGAAACTGACAAATGGCGATTTGGACTCCCCCGCGATGTGGTGGCCTCCTCACTGCGATACTCACCGCGATGTGGCCTAATCGCGGTGAGCTATTGTTTTACCAATTCAAATGTGATCCAATCCTCATCTGAAAATTACAAAAATTACCTGAGACAGGCTTTCTACACCCCCCGAATATAATTTAACTCAAAAATAATTATCTCGGAGCCCGAAAGGTCAACTTAAAAATCTTTGAAGTTTTAAAGGAGTAAAAAATCACTAAGTCCCTCAAATCTTAGCTTTATTTTCAGGTTCTAAGTAATATAGGCACGTACTAAGGGCTGGACTAAGCTATAAATATTTGGGGTATTACAACATCTCCCTCTAGGGAACATTCGAGGATGAATGAGACTAATTAAGCTGAGGAACTGAGACTATAACTGGCATGCACAACTGAAAACATAACTAAACTGATTTGCAATTGCAACAATTATCAAGAGGGTAGCTATATAGAGTTGAAACTTAGAATGAAAAAGAGATGATCTGAGAAGACTCGTTACATTATGTTAAATCTGAATTTGCGGCAAAAAGATGAGTGTACTTGGTTTGCATATCTACTTCTGCTTCCCAAGTGGCGCCCTCAACGGATTGATTCCTTCAAAGAACTTTGTCCAACGGAACTTCTTTGTTCCTTAGTCTACGAATCTGCCGATCAAGGATCTCAATTGAAATCTCTTCATATGAGAGACTATCATGAATATCCGTGCTTTCTAAGGGTACTACAACAGCTGGATCACCAATACACTTCTTTAACAAGGATACATGGAACATAGGTTGAATGGATGAAAAATCTGTAGGGAACTCAAGCTCATATGCCACTTTCATGACATGGCTCAAAATCCTGAAGGGGCCAAA
Organism: Capsicum annuum; assembly: GCF_002878395.1. NCBI lineage: Eukaryota > Viridiplantae > Streptophyta > Magnoliopsida > Solanales > Solanaceae > Capsicum > Capsicum annuum. The sequence continues at coordinate 2,187 of NW_025894054.1, read as the reverse complement.
ATAGAGGGGACTAAGCTTCCCCTTTTCGCCAAATCTCTTCACCCCCTACATGAGTGACACTTTCAAATAAGTCACCAGCTTCAAACTCAAGATCCTTCTTCTCACATCTGTATAAGATTTCTGACGAATCTGGGCTATTTTCAACCTTTCTCGAATCAACTAAACATTCTCCATAGCTTCTAATACCATATTAGGCCCTATAAAAGTGGCCTCACCGACTTTGAATTAATCGATAGGTGGCCTACATCTTCTCCCATAAAGAGTCTCAAATGGGGCCATCTGAATTCTAGCTTGGTAACTGTTATTGTAGGTGAACTCGATCAATGAAAAATACTCATCCCAACTACCCTTAAAATCAAGCACACATGCCCTCAACATATCTTCTAAGGTCTGAATGGTCCTTTCTGCCTGACCATCTGTTTGAGGATGAAAAGCTGAACTCAGATGAACTTTGGTACCAAGATCCTTTTGAAAGGCTAAACTAAGTACCCTTATCTGAAATGATAGACGAAGGAACTCCATCCAATCTTACCAACTCTCTAATATACAACTTATTATAATCTTCATTTGAGTAGGACTGGCAATGCCCAAGTGCACACGCAAGTGTATGCGGTCTTATCAAGTAGTAAAATGGCCTAATTAAAGCCAAGTATCGATCCCACAGACACTTAATTTTACAACAATTTAATTCTAGTTCACAGTTTAGATTAATTTAATGCAAGAGTAACCAAAAAGAGAATTTTGAATTATTTTGTAATTTAAAAATAAAGGAAAAAATGCAAAAATTAAAATACTTGAAATGATCAATGGAGTAAAACTCAGGGTTAAAGCACTCCGAACAATCATACTATGTTATTGAATTTCATTCGTTAACTTACTTATATTGGTTGTTGATTCGTAGGGTTAATTGCATGATCATGGTTTTCCAACCTGTAATCTTTTATCTAACTTTGACATTACAACTACATCGTTGAGCGGGGATGTAATAATCAAATTAGGTGAATTAACGCTATCATCTTACGTATGAATCAAGTAAGGCATCTAAGTACATCCTTGTCCTAGACGCTAAGTTTAATTCTTTATTTTATAAAAGAATAAAACCCAAACTTTTTTCATTCCCAAGTTGTATCTCCCTATTCCCTCTCCCGAGATCAAAAGGTCAACAATATATGTATTTTATGGGTGATCAATCCATAAAATAATTAAAGCAAGAATAAACAAATAACCAAATATGATAAGCAAAATTAACGAATTTAATCCAAAACAATAATAATCATGTTCTTGGCTTTAACCCCGGAAGAGGGTTTCTAGCTGCTAAAATTCATAATCACGATCCAATTAATTGAATACATGATATGAAAAATTAAAATCTAAATAAAATAATTAAAACCTAATAAACCGTGTAACAACCTCCGTATTTTTTCCTCCAAAAATCGTGCACTGTCACCAACGTGTCCAGTAATATTTATGTAAATAAACTAATCCTAATTCTATTAGGATCAAAATTAATAATCTGCACGGATCCGTAGTCATATTCCATCTAACTTTCCATAAGGAAAATATATTATATTGTTTTTTTGTGCTAACTTTCTTGAACCGTGTGTCACTCCATTTTTTGAATAAACATAGGACAAAGTCCAAACCTGTTGTCGGCAGAAAATAATTTGATCAACGCGACGCTTCGTTGGACTGATTAGATCTGGAATTTTCGACGCGTCGCATCGATTTCGTGTCGACTCACAGGAATTTGCTTCCAAAATTTTGGTTTAGTGTGGAACATCCTATCCTTTGCCCATGCCTTTTGTGGTGTATTTTGAACAAATTTTTGGTCTTTTTATCATCAATATATCACCATATTTAGTTCACAAAGTCTCCTACAATATCACACACCACAATTAAAGATCAAAACAACACAATATTCTCAATGACAAATCAAACAAGAGCTTAGATAAGGCAAATTTTCAATGATTTTCACTTATTATTCCAATTCTTGACTTAATCAAATTAAACTTTGCACATTACAAACAAGTTAATCCACTCATACGTACACCATTAAAATATTTGAAACAAATTAAACACATTAGAATCTACCAAAACCAACTAGACACACACCTAACTCAAGCTAGTAAAACTAGTTTTCCGGGTTGAACTATAAATTACTCAATTAAGCACAAACTTGTTTAAAAA
>NW_025894053.1:0-6915 GCF_002878395.1 Capsicum annuum | reverse complement strand
TTAAAGTTAAAAAATTACCTACGAAAATATTAAATTAATTATGCGAAGACCATTTAAAAATAGAGAAACTTTTAGAAAAATTAAAAAATCATTAATTAGTAATTATTCAGAATATATAAGTCTAAATAAAACAAAAGAAAATCCACAAAAACTAGCCTATTTAATTACATTAATATCTAGTATTGAATCAAAATTAATAACACATTTAAAATCTAGAAGAATGAAATATATACCGCCTAATTATAATAAAATTAGATTTAGATATCCACCAAGATATTATAAATATAATTTAAAATGAATAAAATACAACAATATAAAGAATTAAGACAAATTATCTCTGAAAAACATAAAGAATTAAAAATAAGAATAGAAAGACTAAATTATAATATATTTGCCGGAGTTAGTAAAAATTCAATAAATACGCAAAAGGATGAAATATCAAAATTAGAATCACAAATAGATAGCTTAGAATATATATATCAACATGAACTATTCACAATAAAATGAATAAAGAAGAATTTATAATAGATGAAAAAATATATGAAAATTACGAAGGATCAAAAATAAAAATAGTATTTTCTAATCTAGGACGAAGATATAAGAAAATAGGTGAACATTTATATCTAATGTTAGTAAAAGAAGAATTAAAATTAGAAGATAAATTAACAGCAATGGTAAGAATAGAAAAAGAAAATGAAGAGATAGATAGGAAAAAAGAAATAGAAAAAATAAAACAACAAACTACGGAAGAAATACGAAAAATAGAAGAAACCAAAAATAGTAGAATTGCTGAATTAGAAAAAGAATTACAAATGTTAAAAGAACTGTATGAACAAAGACAGAAAGAAAAAGAAGAAAAAGATAGAGAACAAAAATTACTAAATGAGATAAATCAATTTAAGGAAAAATTAGAAATAAAAAATGAAGAGTTAGAAATAAATAATATAGATGTCGAAGAAACAGATAATTATGAGTCCGAAGATAGCGAAACATACACAGAAAAATTAACAAATACAAAAAATTTAGAAATCAATGAAGAACAAAATATTAATGACTTAGAAAATACCCAAACAGAAATAAATACTCTTGATACAAAAGAAAATGAAAATATAATACCTAAAACAACAGAAATAAGGAAACCGATCTAGACTGTGTAATAGATACAGAAAAAACAATACAATTATGGACAGGATATATGACAAAACAATTATTAGATAATAATATAAATATAATAGATGCACCGGAATATATAGAAAAAACATTAATAGGATCAGTAAAACTATGGTTTGCAAATCTAACCGAAAATAGCAAAAAAGTGTTAAGAACTAATAAACCTATAGAAGGAACATCATCGACAACAACTAAACTAACACCTATAGAACTATTAAAAAAATATGAAACAGCTATAAAAGATGAATTTGGTAGTACGACAACAATCGAAGAAGAACAAAATGAAGAAAAAGATACAAATAGGAATTTAATGTTAAAATTAGCAATATGTAATATGTGTTATATAGATGAATATACTTGCGCATTTAAAGAATATTATTACAAAGGAGCATATAGTATAGAAGAAAGTAAAGAAATAAGAAAATTATATTTTAATAAATTACCCGAACCATTTAGTTCGAAAATAATAAAAAGTTGGGAAGAAGCAAAAATAGTAGATACGTTAGGAGCAAGAATAAAATATTTACAACAATGGTATAGAAACTTATGTGAAAAATATAGAGAAGAATTAAAAATGGAAAAAACATTAATAAGAAATTTAGCTTGTTGCAAAAATAAAATAGCACCCCAATTTGGATGCGAAGAAAGAAATTATAAGAAAAGAAAAAGACATAAGAAATATAAGAAATATAAAAAATCAAAATATAAATATAAAAAACCAAGAAAAAGATACTATGTAAAAAATTATAAACATAAAAGACCATATAGAAAAAAGAAATCTATAAAAGAATGTACTTGTTATAATTGTGGAAAGTTAGGACATTTAGCTAGAGATTGTAAATTACCTAAAAATCCAAAAAATAAACAAATATCAGAAATAAAAATAGAAAATACCGAATACATGCAGATAGATTATATAGATTATGAATTAGAAAGTGAAGATAGTATATATGAAATTTCAGAAAATGAAACAGATAATGAACTAGATAGCGAAATAGATGAATCAAATGACTGAAGAAGATATAAAAATAATAACAAAGGAAGAATATTTAAATGATGAAGGAACGGAACAAAAAATAATATTTGACAGTAATATATTTGATGAAATAAAAGGAAAAGAATTAGATTTAAGTGTAGACAAAATATTTAAAATACCAACAATAAAAAATATTTTTACTAGGAAAAAAGATGAATATTACGTAGTATGCCAAAAAGAACATGTAATAGACTGCAGATATGCAAAAGGAAAAGCTAGTATACCACTAGTAACAAAAAGAATAATTAATAAAGAAATAAATGATATAAAAAGTAAAGGAGATCCAATAAAATATGTACACCTTGGAGGTACAGAGATATTAATAAAAGCATGTTTTAGAGAAGGAATAGATACACCAATAGAATTATATTTAGCAGACGATAGAATTATAAAACCTATAGAAAAAAGCATAATAACTGCCGTAAAAGGAAATCTAATATACCAAAAATTTAAATTTATAATAAGTGCGAATTATTCAGTAGCAGTAACAGATAGGAATATAGATAAATCATTAGTATTATATTGGAAAATATCAGGAATAGAGTTAACCCCAGGAAGTAAAATATTTACAGCAAGATGTAAAAACCTATATGTATTAACAACAAAACATAAAATAACGGGAAAAAATAAAATTAACAAAATACAAATAGAAAGCCCATTTGAACAAATAGTAAAAACAATAGATTATAATGATTATACTTATAGAGACATAGATACAGAAGAAAATTTAGAAATAGTAAATGATAGAATAAGTACAACGAAAAGAATAGCTAATGAAAAGCCAGAATCATCAAGCTCATCAAAAAGAACAAGTTATGAAACAAACTCAATAAGTAATTTAAACCAATATTACATAACAGGAAAAATAAATGAAAAAGAATATTTAATACTTTTGAATACAGGACAAGAATAAAATTATATAGCAAAATATCTAGTAAAAAATGAAGAAATAAAAACCGATAATAATATATGCCCAGACTTACCAAGAAGTTTAATAAATAATAAAAATCTAGCAGAAAAAGAAATAATATTAGGAGTTAGAAAAATAAAAATAGAATTCGAAGTAAAGGAAGAAATGCAAAAAGCAGATATAATATTAGGAATAAAATGGTCAGAACAAGTAAAACCATATAATATAGAACATACACAATTAACCTTAACATATAACCAAGAAAAGTTATTCTTAAAAAGAGCCTTAACATGAAATGAAGATACATGTATTAATGAAGATAGTAGTAGAAGGATATTACAGTAGATATTATACGCCTATGATAGATACAGGAGCAGAAGCTAATTTATGTAGATATAATTGCTTACCAGAAAGCAAATGGGACAAACTAAAAACACCAATAATAGTTAAAGGATTTAATAATGAAGGAAGCTTAATTACTTATAAAGCTAGGAATGTAAAAATACAAGTATGGGATAAGATATTAACAATAGAAGAAATTTATAACTATGAATTAACATCAAAAGATATACTTTTAGGAATGCCATTTTTAGATAAATTATACCCACATATAATAACTAAAACAGACTGGTGGTTTACAACACCATGCAAACAAAAAGTAAGAGCAAAAAGAGTTAATAATAAAATAAGAAAGAAAACTGATTGGATAAAAGGAAGTGAAAAAATTACACAAAAGTTAGAAAATATAAACAATACTGAAGATACTGTAGAACTAGTAGTATTTTCGATAAATAAAACAGAAATAACTATATTTTCAATTAATAAAATAGAAATAATCCAGAAAAAATTAGAACAATTATATAGTGAAGATCCATTAAAAGGATGGGAAAAACACAAAACTACTATAAAAATTGAATTAATAGATAAGAATAGCATAATAACACAAAAACCATTAACATATAATTTTGATGATTTAAAAGAATTTAAAATGCACATAGATGAATTATTAGAAAAACAATATATACAAAAAAGTAATAGTAAACATAACAGTCCAGCATTTATAGTAAATAAACATAGTGAACAAAAAAGAGGAAAAAGTAGGATGGTTATTGACTATAGAAATTTAAATGCAAAAACTATAACATACAATTATCCGATACCAAATAAGATATTAAAAATAAGACAAATCCAAGGATATAATTATTTTAGCAAATTTGATTGTAAATCAGGATTTTACCACCTAAAGCTAGAAGAAGAATCTAAAGAATTAACCGCATTTACGGTACCACAAGGATTTTATGAATGGAACGTGTTACCCTTTGGATATAAAAATGCACCAGGTAGATATCAACATTTTATGGATAATTATTTTAAACAATTATCTAATTGTATAGTATACATAGATGATATATTATTATATACAAAAACCAAAGAAGAACATTTAAAACTATTAGAACAGTTCACAGATATAATAGAAAAATCAGGAATAAGCCTAAGCAAAAAGAAAGCTGAAATTATGAAAAACCAGATAGAATTTTTAGGAATACAAATAGATAAAAGTGGAGTAAAAATGCAACAACATATAGTACAAAAAATAATAAATTCGAAAGAAGAATTAGATACAAAAAAGAAATTACAATCATTTTTAGGATTAGTAAACCAAGTAAGAGAATATATTCCAAAATTAGCAGAAACCTTAAAACCACTGCAGAAAAAATTAAAAAAGGATATAGAATATAATTATGATGAAAAAGATAAAAAACAAGTTCAAAAAATAAAATTACTTTGTAGAGAATTACCTAAATTACAATTTCCAGACGAAAATAGAAAATTTATATATATAGTAGAAGCAGATGCAAGTGAATATAGTTACGGAGGAGTACTTAAATATCGATATGAAGCAGAAAAAATAGAACATCATTGTAGATATTACTCAGGTACGTTCAACGAAACAGAAATAAAATGGGAAATAAATAGAAAAGAGTTATGTTCATTATATAAGTGTTTATTATCATTTGAGCCATATATTGTATATAACAAATTTATTGTACGAACAGATAATACACAGGTACGTTGGTGGCTAACAAAGAAAATACAAAATTCAGTTACAACGAAAGAGATTCGAAGACTAGTTTTAAATATATTAAATTTCACATTTACAATTGAAGTTATCAGTACTAACAAAAATGTTATTGCAGATTACATATCAAGACAAAGCTACACAGACTGATATAGTAGAGGAAGATACTCTAGAAAAAATACTTAACACCCTAACTACGCTTTCAATGAAAGTGGATAGTATGGGTAATGAGATAGAAAAGCTAAAGACTAATGAAGGTAAACTGAAGTCTATAGCTACAAATCAGCTAACTCAGCAGTGTGCAGAGCTATGTCGATCGGAAGACATTAAAAATCCAGAGATAGAAGGAGACGTTGGGACACTCCATAAAACCCATAACATTTATCAATCTACTTCTGCAGGTACAAGCAAAGGAGTTAATAAGCCGAGATACCAGAATACAAATATGAATAAAATATTCGAAAAACCATTTACCCCTAAAACACAAAAAGACCATTTATTCATACCCCCACAAGTTAATACATACCGAGACAGCCTAAACCAAGACAAGAAAATATACAACTATACAGCCCAAAAATACATAGAAAATATATACAGAGTACAAACTTTTCTAAATCATAACCCCAGAGCTACAGATATCAAAGAACCAAATACCAATTATATAACCCAAAAATTACAAGGATACAACAAACTGATAGCACTACCCAAAACTAACCCAAGCCTAGTTAAAACTTGTTTTGACTATGGACTACTAAATACCATATACACCCAAGACGGAGAAGAGTTAACAGCTATGGAGGAATTATACAAGATATTTACTACCTATAAAAGAATAACAAAAGGAACTTTATTTTATATAAAATGTTATACTGCACCAGCAGAGATATTATATGATGAGATAAAACCAGTGATACAAGTTGTAAAAATAGGACTGACAAGAGATATGATTATACCGGAAGATATATCGCGACAACCGGAGATACCTAGAATAGAGATACCAGATTTTTACGCAAATAAAAGACTTATTGGACTAGCTACGATCATACAAGAACTAGCAAATAACTACGCTAACGGAAATCCAATATGGAGCTACTATTCAAGAGACCACCAAATGATATATTCAAATTCGAAAGAACTAAGACAAGCAGATATGGAAGATGTAAGACAGTGGATATTGACACTACTCAACCCAGAAAAACAATCTACCGCACGAGCAATAAAAAAGGGATTTATTTCAGACGGACTACTAACGAGATACTGTAAGATAATTGGACATAAATATCCAGACCACCAATGTTCGAGGTGCAATGGAGAAGATAATATTATTCCAGAGGTACATCTAGAATAAAGAAGATAAAATGCCAGCTGGAAGGATAAAGATAAAGAGCAATAATGGAGCAGATACAGGGCAATAATAGAGCAGATACGGAGCAATAATGGAGCAGATACGACAAAATCAACGGAGACAAGATACTGTACATTAATTAATTTGTTAGACTTTTTACGTAGAAAAAATATATGTAAGCCACTATTGTTGACTATTTTTTTCTTTAGTTTTAGAAATTGTAAGTTAGATACCTTTTTGACTTCTTAGGCTTAGTTTTAATTGAGAAACTTTACGTAACTTAGAATTTTAGGAAAAGTTAGATGGGGATAGGCCCCACTTCTTTAATTTTCATTACTTCTTAGGCACAGCAGATATGTAAATTCATTCTATAA
>NW_025894052.1:0-3651 GCF_002878395.1 Capsicum annuum | reverse complement strand
ACAACTCATTGGATAAGTTGTCTTGAGGACTTGGTTAACAGTCTTGAAGATTGTACATTCCCCCTGTGGAAATGACTGCAGGGGATGAGTCGTCCTGATAAGTCGTTCCATGTCTAGAGAATTTAATAAAATCCATCTCAATGCAAACGACTCTTGGCAACGAGTCATTGCCAAACCCTACAAGTCGTCACCTTCACCCATTCTGAGAAAGTCTTTAAAGTTGAAAAATTGAACCCAGTCCCAATAAGTCAACAAGACGTCTCATAATCAATGACGACGAGTCTTCGTATCCAGTCCTCATCGGACTAGAGGAATTTTACCCAGTCACAAGTCTAACAATGAGTCATTGTCAGACACGATGACTCGTTGCATGACTCATAATAATTGGGAACAAAAAATCAGCTGCTTTTTTAGTAGGGGTATTTATGTACTTTCCCTATTTTCTATACCTAAACAACATCGTTTTAGGGGTAACTAGGAAGAGTTAGAGGGACTTAAAAATTTTCCTTCTCATTCTCACCCAAACACTTAGAATTAGAAAATTAAAATGACTTTTTTTTTCTCAAGCTTCAAGGACTAGGGTTACTTCTTCAAGCTTCAAGATCAAAGCTTTTACAAGGAATTTTTCACTCCAGGTATATGGGGTTTCATCGTTGGGTATTCTTTCATCCATTGAGTTCTAATAACTCAGAAATCTCTTTTTCAATATACATTAGAGTCAAGGTTTCACTTAGTTTATGATTCCCTCTATGATCTCAGTTATATCATGAGTTTTACAGTATTTTACTATGCTTTGCTTCAGTTTTATATACATATAACTCAAATCCCAGGAAATGAAAGGATAAAAATAAACACATGAAAATTGGAAATGATATACATAAGATAGTTGGCACAATGGAGCAGTCCAAGAGATCACCTAACAAAGAGAGCAAGGACATCCTCTTTCAATCTGTCATGGATCAAAACAAACATATAACTTTTGAAAGTGGTATAATTGTCCCCAGAAATAGGGTTCAACCATTTATTTACATCCAAAATGACTACTTGCTTAGTTATCCACCTCAAAAGAGGACGATGTTTGTAAAATAAAATTATTTATATCGACAATGCTTTCTTTGAAGTTTTCCCAAAATTTGAATATAGTCGCTAGCAAAAGCAACATGGCGTCTACTAATTATTTACCTTGAGTGCAGGTACACAAACCCAGATCCTTCAATTAGGATATTTTCCTTTTTGTGAAGCCTTTAAATGAATCAAATTTATCAAAAATGTAATCTACTGGTCAAAAAGAGTCCAACGATACCAATATGAGCTACTTTTGTTTTGGATCCAAAAATAGTTCAAAAATTGACGTGAAGGAAAAGAGTGAAATCGGAATTTTATTTAAGAATCATGTTTTCCATATTCTAAATTTCCTAAACATGAAAACCCTAAAACACATAGAAATCGAGGTCAAACTCAAAGAAAAGCTACTTTTTTCTTTACCGGGTGAAAACCCCAAAATTCAAGTTTAGAATCCAAGTTTTGAAGATTATTTAGTGAAACAATTAATGAGTAAAGAGGAAAATTATGTTTAGAAGCTCACCTAAGTCCCAGTTTGATGGAAAAACATTTTTGGAAATGCCATAACCGAGACCCCAAAGCTTGAAAATGGAAGAATGAAGTAAAAGTGAAGAAAAAGAGATTTTATACCAGCAACATCGCCTAGGCGATCAAATGATCGCCTAAGAGACATTGCTTAAGATACCAAACTACCACTGAGGTGGTAGTCATTTGCTACGCAAGCTCGTCGCCTATACGACCTTTTGGCTGCCAAGGCACAACCGCTAAGGCGACACACATAGCTTAGGCAGGTTTTGATCCACCTAGGCGACACTGTTAAGGCGACCTAATGACTACTAGAGTGTGGCACCAGAACTTGATTCGGCTAAAACATTGAGCAATTAAAATGACTCCAAATGGACCTTTAGAATCGATCAAGTGCCCGTAAAGATAATCTAATAATGCTACTAGGCTAATTTCGACATTGCGGATTCAATGGAGCCATCATATTTACAAATAAAGGTCGTAATCAGCATGTTAACCCCCAGGACCTCTTTTAAGCTATTTTAACTAATTTCTTATTGAAGAGGTCAAAACTCTACAAAGGCTCGAAACCCGAGCTAACCACACTACTAAACCCATAATCGACCTCGACATTCCGAATCTAATAGAACTGACTGAATCACCATCTAAAGCTCGGACACAAAATGTTGATCAAAATCAAACTAATCACTTTCTAAGCTACTCAAACTCACTCTCCAAAGCTTCAGGAACTGTGCCAACCTTCCACACAACTCATAACTGATATATAATTACTAGGAAGGAGAAAACAGTCAGAACACAGAAAAGGCTGAAAATCACGACAAGAGTTGTTACATTTTCTCCCAAAAGATTTTTAAGCTTTTTGACTTGGGGTGGCTGATAAAGTTGGAGCAAATAGTGGAGACATCAACGATTTGTCTGTTTTGGTCAATTCCAAAATTAAGTGGCCTATTTAAAACTTTTACTTCAAATTGTTGGCCTTTCAGTTTCGAGCTACTCCATCGCGCCTCTATTACATGCTTGGGCATAAGCAAATACTGAGATGAAATGACTACAGCATCTCGGTACTCAAAAATACTCCAAATTCATTATTATTCTAGAAGGCAACCATTGGAATAACACATGGGTTATATCTGCCGTATACTGAAAATAGCAACAAAAGAAAACCCAACAATTTTTTATCTTCATGCACCAGTATGTATATAACATATCGAAAAGTTACTTTGATAAACTGGATAGCATAAAAGGAAACATTATTAAGCTAGTTAAGCTTACATTGATCATAGACCTAAACAGTATAGAATGAAAAATTATCCACCCACTTGTAGATTTGCATGAGAGAAAGGGATAACCAATGCTGAAACAAGAACTGTGGCATAACCATAAAGCAATATGCCGGGGTCATTTGGCACCTTTGTCAAATTAGCTGATGAAACCAGAGACCATTTAGACTAAGAAGCTGCTGTTTTATTGCTTCTAAGCTCTGTAAAACCAAAGTGAAAACAAAAACTTCACATTGAGAACACCAATATGTACCTATTCTATTCGGTACACATCTCTAGCAACTTCGGCCTAGCAAATGAACAAAAGGAACAAAGAACATGATTGAGAATGCCCTAGCCATGACAATGGATAGTGATACATTAAAGACCACAGGAAAAAACAGTGTTACACATTAAAACATTTGATAGTGTATGATGCCAAAGTGCAAACAGGTGTGTACACCACTTTCTACACCCCTTGTCGGTCTTGGTCATTCGGTCTAACGGTGGAAACAGTAAGAACTACACTTCTGCTAATTCGACATCATGAAATATTCTTTAGCTGAAAGCAAGTTTGCTGGTTCAACCTCTCTTGGGGAGAGAATAGAAAAAAAAATTAGTCATAAGCAGACGGCAAACCAAAGCTTTAAGCTGATTCAAGCAAAATGTTATTATGTCCCTAAGATGCAGGAGAAAACCATCTTAAAGAGCCCAAAATTCACATAAATTGAACTATGCCATCAAGAGTCAAAAGGGACAAAGGAGATAAAACAAGAAATTAATGTATTATGTTCATTTACTCTTT
>NW_025894051.1:0-7962 GCF_002878395.1 Capsicum annuum | reverse complement strand
AAAATAATAAGACAATTGAATACTTGACAATAGTCTACAACTCACAATATGATCTATAAGGCATTTTATGAATCACTTGAAAGTCATGAACTTGCACATGAATAGGAATACATACTAACACATTACAATTTCATTAAACCAATCTCATGAGCATTCCATCAAACACATACAAGGTATAGCTTTAACATGGAAGACATTGTGAAAATGTGGGTATATCATAAGTTTATCATTTTGTAATACACCAAACTTTCTTTAAGTCAAATATAGTCTTCGGAAGAGTTATTGTTGAATTCCTAAATTATTAATATTCAAATCAGATAGAATTTACCTAATTTTGACTTTTTATCATATGGAAAATTGAATTAGCTTTCCAACAATACCAATTTCGTCCAAATTCGGTATTGGAGTAAAAAGTTATGGACGTTTTACAGAGATCTATCGGAACTGCCAGAAGCAACAATTAGACTGAAGGACCTTTGAGCCAGCGATGGACCATTACCCAAGCTGTTGCGACTAAGGCAGTGACCCCAATTTCTGGTCAAGTGCGACAGCCAGTACCTACGGACCTTCGAGCGAGCGGAGGACCATCCAATCCATTGCTACTAAGGCAGTGAGTCCCTATTATGGTCCAAGTATGACGGTCAGGATGACGGACCGTTGAGCCAATGACAGACCATCAAAAATCCTGTTCAGTGAATTCTAAGCCATTTTTAAAAGGTTATTTAGGTGTTTTCACCTATTTTAACCTCTAATCATATCAGACCAAGGGTCATAAGTTTATTATCCGTCTACAACATCAAATTAGGGTTTTCTCTCAAAGATAATCTCCAAGAATAAGATCCAAATTGTTCTTCAAGAAACTAAGAGATTCCAAGTTCTTCAAGTCCAAGAACTTCAAGAAACTCACAACCCAGGTATGTCATGTTTTGATTCGTGGGTCCCTTTCACCCATGAAGCTCAAGAATCTCTTTTCAAAATCCAAGATTTGTGTATTTATGAATGTTCATGATTTAAATTAAATTCAAATTCATATTTATGATGTTTTGGGGTTTTGATTTATGTTTTAAATTACATATTCTAATGATTGACCCTAGTATATGATGATTTGCATAATAATCATGATAAACACTTCAAATTTACAAATTTATCTATACAATCATGACAATTAGATGCATTGATGATGGTATAAGCAAAGTATGTTCCCCATGTGTTTGATTAAATGCCCATGTGAAGGAAAGGTGCCATACTAGTATGATAATATGAAATCCCCATTTATGTATAAGTTTATGCATGTCAAATGTTTGATGAAATATCTTAGTCAATGAATTATGGATACATGTGTAGCCGTTGTGGTGCTTTAGAACTTCTACTTCATGAAATCTCTAACTTATTGTATTATGGATTATGATGTTGGTCATGTATTCAAGAAAGTATTGCTTTGTCAGTTTTATGCTATAGAGTCCTGGGGTACTTGTACCCAAAAATTTGGCTTTCTGCCTAGAGCCAGTATCATATTTTCAAGATACTCTCAGTCGAGCTATGTTCATAGAAATTCAGTCAGTCATGTGACTCAGGAAAGCTTAGTAAACTTAGTAATCTCAGAAATCTCAGAAATTCAGTAATCTCAGTAGTATTCCGTCAGTCAGTAGAATTCAGTTAACTCAGTCCTGTTCAGTTTAGTTAATCATGTCCAGTGTCTATTCAGATGGGAGTAAGATTTAGCACCGAGTGAATCCAAGGATGGGAACACACACTGTCAGATGAGGGTGTGATTCTTAGAAGTTATTCTTGCCTTCCTAAACTATGTAGCCAACATAGGTTGAGACATTAATACTGTTAAATGAGGGTTGATGAGGTGGATAAACACTGTCAGATGAGGGTCCCACCATTCTCTTTTGGGGACACTGTCATATGAGGGTCACCCATAGCTTGTCCTTACCAGTGGCGCGGTATTGACACCCTTCCAATTGGGGTTACATATTGGACCCCAACTCATCTATATTACATTATTTGGGGCATGTCGAATAGATTAATAATTCCCATAATTTTAGTACAGAATTAGGACTGTTAGATACAGTCATTCAATCTCAGTAATAGAACTCAGATAGATCTATAGAATTCAGGACTGGCAATTACAGTCAACTCAGAATAGTATGAAACCCAGCTAGTTCTATCAGAACTGAGACTGTCAGATACAGTTGCTCAGTATTAGTTATTTCAGTTATACAGATATCAATATCTTATGTTTTTATTACTGAGGATCAGTATTCATGTTATCACGAACTAAGTTACAGTTATTATTTATTGATGCATGTATTCTTACATTCATGTTATCCAGTCAGTTACTATAGTTCATGCATGTGAACACTCTATATTCAGCCTACCTCACATGCATACCAGTACATTAAAATGTACTAATGCATTTGTGCTATGGTGTTTTATACCATAGGTTCAGAAGCACGAGCTCTGGAGCATCAGTAACATTCCAATCTCAGCAGTCAGAGTTTGTAGTGAGTCCTCATCCTTAAAGGACATTACCATTACTTTATTATCTCATTAATTAATTTATTTCAGTAGTTAAAGTTAGTTGGGGACATGTTCCATCAACTCCTTATTCAGATAGTTCAGTCAGTTAGAGGCTTTTCAGACTATCATGTTTAGACAGTTTATTTTAGGTTTTGTTTTGGTATTGTGATACCATATCATTCAGAGATTATTTTATTAGTTTTGAACCTTATGGCCTTTCAGCCTTTATTTCTACATTTATATAGTATATTATGTAGTGTTTAGGTATATATATCAGTCATGGGTTTGATTGTGGTCCTTCGGGGTCATGAGCACCGTGTAGCATTTCAGGTACCAGATTTGAGGCATTACAAACTTGGTATCAGAGCTTAAGATTCAATAGAGTCCTAGGAAGTCTGAAAGATGCATCTAGTAGAGTCTTGTTCATGGGTGTGTTGCGCGCCACATTTATGTACATGAGGCTATAAGATGTTTTAGGAACAATTTCCCTTCTTTCAGTATTCTTGTCATGCCAGCGAGTATAATCTCTAGTAAATCTCTCAGTCCGGTCTAATCTATTTCTCCTTTTCTTCTACAGAACATGCCTCCCAAAAAAGTAACAGAAATCAGCCAGCCCCTCAGCCCTAAGATCCTTTGGGCGAACATATTTCTCATGCAGAGTTCAGAACTGTATTCACGACTCTTTCTCAATCAGTTGCTACTTAGAATAAATGACCAACTATCATTCCGGCCAACCCAGTGGCCAATTTAGCTGCAGCCATAATTTGAGACTTCACTCGAATGAATCTTCCATCCTTTCTCAAGTCTAATTCATATGAGGACCCTCAGGAATTTATTGATTAGGTTCAAAAGTTTATCGATATCATGGGGGTTACTCCTAGTGAGAGTGCTGAGCTAGCTACATATTAGTTACAAGATGTTGCTCATACTTGGTTTAAATAGTGAATGTCAGAAAGGCCAGATGATGCAGGGCCTATTGAGTGGGAGAAGTTTGTCACCACATTCTTAAATAGGTTCTTTCCCCTAGAGCTGAGAGAAGTTAAGGTGTTGGAATTTATTTACCTCAGGTAGGGAAACATGATGATGAAAGAGTATTCTCTTAAGTTTACTCAATTATTCAGATATGCTCCTCATATGGTTGCTGATAGCAGGGCCAAGATGAGTAAGTTTATTTCTGGGGTGAATGATAGTGTGTTCAATGAGTGCAGGTCCCGATGTTGAATAATGACATGACCACAACCAAGCTTATGACCCATGCTCAGTAGATAGAATAGCAAAAGATTAAGATGAGGGAGAAGCAGAATAAGAGAGAAAGAATAGGTAGTTTCAACTTTCCTTAGCTCAAATTAGAAGGAGCAAACCGTTCTTAGTTTTTCCTAAGTCAGCAATTCTAGATCCTTCTTCAACTTGTTCTTTAGCTCCTAAGTTCAAGGATGGTAACAGAGATAGAGCACCAGGCTCTAAGTCTTAGGTTAGTATTAGCAGTGCCCATACCTATCCTCTTTGCCAGACTTATGACAAGCACCATCAGGGTATTTGCAGAGCCGACAATGTTATTTGTTTTGGATGTGGCAAGCCAAGCCACAGAGTCAGGGACTGTCCTTAGCCATATCCTGAGAGTCAGCAAAACCATTCCTCAGCTCAGTTCATTTGCCCAAACTAGCAGGGTGCCACCTCCAGCGCTACTAGTGGGCAATGCCCAAATTGACTTTATGCTCTCCAGTCTTGGCAAGATCAGGAAAATTCTCCTGATGTGGTTACTAGTACATTACAGATCTTTCATGTGCATATTTATACTTTGCTAGATCCAGGAGCTTCTTTTTCTTTTTTCAATCCCTATATAGCAGGCGATTTTGGAACCAGTCCCAAAATTCTAGAAGAACCCTTTTCAGTCTCTACCCTAATGGGTAAAATTATCATAGCCCGATGGGTATACTGGAACTGCCTGGTTATGATATTTTAGAAAGTCACTTCAGTAGAATTAGTTGAATTAGAGATGACTGATTTTGATGTTATTCTTGATATAGATTGGCTTCATTCCTGCTATGCCACAGTCAATCACAGAAACAAAATAGTTTAATTCTAATTTTCGAATGAAACTATCCTAGAGTGGAGGGGTATTACTTCAACTTTCAGAGGTCAACTTGTTTACTACCTTCGGGAAAAGAAAATTATATCTAAAGGATGTGTCTATCATCTTGTAAGGACACTAGTTATGAAACTCCCAGTCTTGATTCAGTCCCTGTCGTGAATGAATACCAGATATCTTTCCCAGAGATCTTTCAGGAATTCCTCCCAAAAGGGAAATAGACTTCAGCATTGATCTTCTTCTAGATACTCAACCTATATCTATTCTGCCATACGGAATGGCACCAGCAAAACTCAGATAATTGAAAGAGAAGTTAAAGGATCTCCTAGATAAGGGATTCATCAGACCCAGCATGTACCCATGGGGTACACCAGTCTTATTCATATGCAAGAAAGATGATTCTCTTAGAATATGCATTGATTACTGTCAGCTCAATAAAGTCATGGTCAAGAACAATTATCCTCTTCCCTGAATCAATGACTTGTTCAACCAACTTCAGGGTGCCAACTATTTTTCTAAGATATACCTCAGATCAAGCTATCATCATCTCAGAGTCAGAGAATGTGACATTCTGAAAACAACCTTTCATACTCGGTATGGTCACTTTGAATTCTTAGTTATGTCCTTTGGACTTACCAATACCCCAGAAGCTTTGATGGACTTGATGAACCATGTGTTTAAGCAGTACTTGGACATGTTCGTCATAGTATTCATAGATGACATTCTTGTCTATTCCCGTAGTGAGCCTGATTTGCAGACCATCTCAAAATCATACTTTAAACTCTTAGAGATCATCAGCTGTTCACCAAATTCAATAAGTTTGAGTTTTGACTAAGATCAGTAGCATTCCTTGGCCATATCATTTCCGATGATGGCATTGGAGTAGATCTTCCAAAGACCAAAGCGGTAAGAAACTGGCCCAGACCTGTCTCTCCATCAGACATCAGGAGTTTTTTAGGTTTGGCTGGCTATTACAGATGTTTTATTGATGGATTTTCATCTATTGCATCTCCTATGTCTAGATTGACTCAAAAGAAAGTCAAGTTTTAGTGGTCATACCCTTTCGAGAAGAGTTTTTAGGAGTTGAAGACTCGACTAACCTCAGCTCCAGTCTTAGCCCTTCCAGATAGTTTAGATGGGTTCGTAGTGTATTGTGATGCATCCTGAGTAGGTTTGGGTTGTGTCCTCATGCAGCATGGTAAGGTCATTGCCTACGCCTCTAGACAGCTTAAACTCCATGAGAAGAATTATCCTACTCATGATCTAGAGTTAGCAACCATAGTTTTTACCTTGAAGATCTGGAGGCATTATCTATATAGAGTTTATGTAGATGTGTTCACAGATCATAAGAGCCTTCAGTATGTATTTTCTAAGAAAGATCTCACTATTCATCAGAGAAAATGGTTAGAGCTCTTGAAAGATTATGACATGAGTGTCCTTTATCATCCAGGAATGGCCAACATTATGGACGATGCTCTCAGTAGACTGTCTATGGGAAGTGTTGCTTATGTTGAGGACAGTATGAAGAAGTTAGCTTTAGAATTCCATCAGCTTGCTAGACTAGACGTTCATTTAGTCGATACAGAGGAAGATAACATATGGGTTCAGAGTAGTTCAGATTCATCTCTTGTTTCCGAGGTGAAAGAAAAGCAAGATAGATATCCCATTCTAGTCAAGTGAAAAGAGTCAGTCAAGGATCAGAAAGTAGATGTTTTCTACCAAGGTGGAGATGGTGTATTGGCATTGTCAGGGTTGTCTATGTGTTCCAGGTGTAGATGACTTAAGGCAGCGAATTCTTGCAGAAGCGCATGGTGTGCACTACTCTATTCATCCAGGGGCCACTAAGGAGTACCACAACTTATGGGAAATATATTGGTGGAGTGAGATGAAGAGAGATGTTGCAAAGTTTATGTCTAAATGGTCTACATGTCAGCAGGTTAAGATAGAGCATTAGAAGCCTAGTGGGTCCATGCAGGAGTTCAGTATTCCTACTTGGAAGTGGGAAGAATTGAACATGGACTTCATGATAGGTTTTCCTTGTACTCATCGCCAGCATGATTCAGTTTGGATCATTATAGATAGGATGACCAAATTATCTCATTTCCTTCTAGTCTATACCTCTTATTCAGCCAAGGATTATGCCAAACTCTACATCAGAAAGGTGGTCAAATTGCACGGTGTTTCGTTATCTATTATCTAAGACAGAGGTACCTAGTTTACCTCTTATTTCTGGAAAGCGTTCCAAAAAGGTTTTGGTAACCAAGTTCATCTCAGTACAACCTTTCATCCTAAGATAAATAGTCAAGTAGAAAGGACCATTCAGACTTTAGAAGATATTCTAAGGGTGTGTGCAATCAATTTCAAGGGTATTTAGGATGACCACTTGCCTTTGATTGAGTTTGCATACAACAACAGCTATCATTCCAGTATTTAGATGGCTTCATTCGAAGCTCTCTGTGGTAGGAGGTGCAGATCTCCAATCGGTTGGTTCGAAGTTAGTAAGGCTTCAGTCATAGGTCCTGACTTAGTATTTGATGCCTTAGAGAAAGTCCAGTTGATCCGAGAAAGACTCCGGGCTGCTCAGAGCCGACAAAATTCTTATGCAGATATTTATAGAAAGGATCTCAAGTTCGAGATTGGTGACTATGTCTATCTAAAGATCTCTCCCATGAAGGGAGTGGAGAGATTTGGAAAGAAGAGAAAGCTCAGTCCCCGATATGTTAGTCCCTTCAAAATTCTCAGTCGTTTAGGCAAGGTAACTTATGAGCTAGAATTGCCTTCAAATCTAGCCTCATTTCATCTAGTCTTCTATGTCTATTTGCTCAAGAAGTGCATAGGTGATCCAGTAGTTGTAGTCCCTATTCACAGCAAAGATGTTCAGAACAGTCTCTCTTATGAAGAGATTCCAGTCAAAATTCTTGACTACCAGACCCATAGACTGAGGAACAAAGAAGTCCTTCTAGTTAAAGTTCTTTGGAGGAATCATTCCATTGAGGGAGCTACTTGGGAAGAAGAAGCTGACATGTAGACCAAGTATCTTTACCTCTTCTCTGCCAACTCAGATCTAGCTCAAGGTAACAGTTCTCCTTAAGCTTTTCAGTTATATGTTTAGATTTCAGTGACAAGCTTGGTATCTATTTCATGTTTAGAATTCCATTATAAACTTGGTATTAAGTACCATTGCATAGTCAGTCATGCATTCATATGTTAGTTCAATCATATAATCATGCATCGGATATGCATTATCATTTTGAAAAACTTAGTTCCTCAGAACACTCAGTCATGCTGTCATAAATTAGTTACTCATGCATCAGATATGCATGTTCAGTATAATTTATATTCAGTTT
>NW_025894050.1:0-1748 GCF_002878395.1 Capsicum annuum | reverse complement strand
CTGTGAGTGCTGACATTCAATAAAATCTTTCTTTTGATGAGATTCTTATTGCGATTCTTGATTTCAGTGTCTGAAGACTAAGGAACAAAGAAGTTCCCTTGGTCAAGGTGTTGTAGAGAAACCAATCTATTGAGGGTGCAACTTGGGAAGCTGAGGCGGATATACGATCCAAGTATCCGCACCTATTTTCCACGAACTTCGATCAAGCCAAAGGTACCGTTCTTTCCTAAATCATGCACTTTTGATAAAACTTGCAATAGTTCAGCTGTCATTTATTATGTGTTCAGCTGTAGTTTCTTGAATTTATGCATTCTATGTTGCATTCGGAGTGAGAAACAATGTGGTGATGAGTCTAACGAATGGTTTCTGCTGTATGCTCTATTCCCTATCTAATCTTGGCATGTATAGCGCTATTCGAGGATGAATGTTTCCAAGGGGGGATGATGTAATACCCCGGAAAATTTTTTGTTGAAATTTTGTGCGTAAACGTGTTGGGTTCTATATTTTAGAATGAATTATAAATTTTTAGTGGGGAATGTCTTAGATTATGAACTACCATTGCGTAGAGTATCGAATAAGATTTCCAACGATATGTGGATCATCTAAAATGGACACCTGAGCGATGAGTTATGAACATTCCAATCGAACTGTGAATAGTAGTGAACAGTAAAACATACGGAAAAAAGTATTGAGGCCTGGCGTATTTTTGCTCCAACATTAAAAAATCATAACTCCTTGTACATAATGGTCTGAGTGATCTACTATATATCAATGGAAATCTCTGCAATTCCTCTTTCCAATGAAATTGGTTTCATCAGATTTGTTTATTGGAGAAAAAAGGTATGATCAATCTACTTCGGTATGATCAATCTACTTCAGCCTATCAAAAGATAATTTTTGGATCAACTTCAAATGATCATAACTCTTCGTACACAATGATATGGGTGAGATACTATATATCAACGGAAAAATATGAGAGACCTCTTTCTAATGAAATTGGTTTCATCCAATTTGGATAGCGGAGTAAAACATTAAGGTTGATCTACTTCAGACTATCAAAATCGTCCACCAAAAAACAGATTCGAGAATTATTTGATTTTTAGGGGCGTTTTGGTCATTTTTCCTGACCTAAAATCTGTCGAAACCCTATATTAAAGCCTATTAATAGCATTATATGTTATATTTTATCAAATTTCCTCAAAAAGAAAACCCTAAGCTCCTACATCCAACTTCAAGAACTTCCAAAGTTCACCATTACTTCTGCAAATTTATTCAAGATTCCAAGTTCCTAGTTCAAGAACTCCAAGAACCATCATTCAAAGGAACGATTAACCTCTCAAAAATGAGTATCGATCTAAAGTTTATCATTCAAGGTATGTGGGGATTTTCAACAAGAACTCTCTTTCGTTCTTGTGCCCAAAAGTAATTTTCTTTACAAAGGCATGATTTTTATTTGATTTTTATGAATTTGAAGCATGAACCCATATCTTATGATGATTATTATGAAATCTGGATGTTTATGATTTTGAAAGATGAATTTACATGTGTGGAGATATAAAGCATGAATCTTGAACGATATTTATTATGATTTTAATATTTGGATCGTGAATCCCCATTGGAAATTTTATTTTTTTGAGAAAGTGTGTCATAAGCACGTTGATGTTGAATATTTGAGATATTTTGAATGATTTGACCTTTTGGTATTAATGGAGTTGTTTTGAACTCGAGTGTGAAAGAAATCCACAACG
>NW_025894049.1:0-1396 GCF_002878395.1 Capsicum annuum | reverse complement strand
TGCTTGATCTTACTTTTGTAAACATCTCTTCCACCATTCCTTTGAATTTCTCTTCGCATTTCACAACTCTGAACCTGAAAGCTACAGGATTACATGGAATGATACCCGAGAGTATTTTTCACCTGTCCAACCTGGAGACACTTGGCTTGCAATTCAATTATCAGTTCAGTGGTCATTTTCCAAAGAGCAAATGGAACAGCAGTGCATATCTCAAAGACTTGGTTCTCAACGGCGTGAATTTTTTTGATTATTTTCCTGAGTCTCTTGGCTATCTAAGTTCATTGCAAACTTTGTTTCTTCAAAATTGCAGCCTTAGAGAGCCTATTCCTGAATCTCTTTCGAATCTCACCCGCTTAAAGTATTTGTTCCTTTTTGATAGCTCCCTAAATGGAACAATACCATCGGGGATGTTCTCCCTTCCATCGCTAAGTTTCTTATACTTGAATAATAACCAATTTTCTGGTGATCTTCCTGATTTCAAGTCCAATTCTCCAGTCCATATTGATTTAATCAGTAATCAGCTGCAAGGCCATCTTTCCAAGTCAATTCAAAACCTTGTGAACCATACAAGTCTTGATCTTTCATCAAACAATTTAAGAAGCAATGTGGATATCAGATTCTTCTCAGACCTCAAACATCTTTATCATCTTGATCTTTCATATCACCGTATCTCATTGACCAATGAGAACAAAGTTAATATTACTTTGCCAGGATCTCTTGAAATATTACGATTGGCCGGTTGTGGAGTGATAGAATTGGAGTTTATAAGATCCGAAAAGCAGCTTCGGGAGGTGGATCTTTAACTAATATGCTTCAAGGAAGAATTCCTGACTGGGCATGGTCTAACTGGAGGTTTTCATTGGAATATCTTAATTTATCCCACAACTTGATGACAAATGTGGATTCAATTCCACATCACTTTGTAGATACCATTGATTTGCTATCTAATTTTCTTAAAGGGCTACTGCCTATTCCACCAGATTCCACAAAATACTTATTCATATCGCAAAATAATCTCAGTGAAGAAATCCCTTCATCTATTTGCTCTTTGACATCACTGGTAATGCTTGATTTGGCAAGAAAAAAATTTGTAGGGAGAAATTTCGCAATGTTTGGGTAATATCAGTGGCCTGGAGGTTCTGGATATGCACCACAACAGTCTTTCAGGGATTCTTCCAAATACTTTTAGAATTGGATGTACACTCAAAACCTTCAACTTTCACGGCAATAATCTGGAAGGAAAAATCCCACAATCCTTGATCAATTGCAAACAACTCGAAGTTCTTGATGTAGGAGACAATCATCTCAATGACACATTCCCATTGTGGTTGGGGACTCAACCAATGCTGAAAGTTCTAAGCATGAGATCCAATAAATTGCATGGGTCCATTAGAAA
>NW_025894048.1:0-1659 GCF_002878395.1 Capsicum annuum | reverse complement strand
GCTTCAGATAGCATGTTCAAAGGGATATACAATGGAAAACAATATCATATGGGTGACATTCAAGCTGTGTTGAAGAGGGCCTGGAGTGCTGGAGTTGAACGAATAATAGTAAAAACCTTCACACTTTCTCTTTGTTTTTTATTTATTTGACATAATGCGTAACACACTCAAACTTGGCCTTAGCCGGGAAGTAAGCACTAATTCTGAGAATGCACATTTGGACACAAGCTAACTTGTTCTCAATGTGTCTCATGGACATCCTCGCTGTTGACATGACATATAAATTTTGGAGGTTTTTAGATGATCATTTTTGTAGCTGACATAGTGGAGACGAGTTGCGAGTACAAATCTGAACACCTCAACTTGGTCTCAGTTGGCACCCAAACACTCCAACTTGTTCTCACTGTATCTCGTGGATATCTCCGATGCTGACATGACACACAGATTTTGGAGGTGTCTAGCTTATTTTGTAAGTTGGAGTTTCCAATTGACACAGTGGAAACGAGCTTAGGTGTCGAGATGTGGATGCTCAAAGTTGATTGTTTACTCACCAGCTGTGTCCAAGATTAAGTGTTTGTCTATGTATTATGCCTTATTTAGGGGATTTGTTTGAATACTGTTGCAACACAGAAAATGCCACAACGTGCATCTTTTTGAAGGATCCTACGATGCTTTTTACCAACTTTTAGTTTTCTTCTGTTTTTTTACCAAGTTTTGGTTTTCTTCTATCCTGTTGAATTGCTTGAGTAAATTGCACATAACATTTCACATTTTATGTCAAATTTAACTAACAATTCTGATGTGTTAAAACCCAAATGATTCACCACTTAAAAGTGTACTGAAAGAAGGAATATTCTATTGTAGGTCTATCGGGTGTAATTACCTTCATGTGATTTTAGGCCCACCTTGTCCCCTTTTAAATACCTTCCATCACTGTTGTTTCACACCTATGGACCTCTGTTTTTGGAGGTTGACGTAGGACAAGACTAGACTATAAGACCAAACTATCTGATGTGACCTTTCTCTTTTTATCCTCAATGTGTTTTACCTATAACTTCTACTGTTCTACATAATGTGATCATTCTAATCTTGCGTGATCGCATATCGATGTCAACATTTTTATTTCCGCAACACGCATCTTGTGTATATGTTGGAACTTGGAGGCTCAACATTTGCTCCCATATAATTATTATCAAAAAAACAAAACAAAACACTCCCATATAACTTTATGGTCTTACCACCATTCTATGAACTTTCCTTTTGCTTGTTCTAGTGAAGATCATAATGTGGTTAGTTTTTTCTTCCAGGTGACTGGTGGCTCTCTTGAAGAATCAAAGGAAGCTCTTGCCATTGCTGAAACAGATGGTTAGCATATGTCCTTAATTAGCTAATTTACTTTGAATAATGATATTGTTTTTCAGCGAGTTGGCTTCTCAAATATATTGGCATGTCTGACCATGAGAAGTAACTCTTTTTGCAGCAAGACTTTTCTGTAGTGTTGGTGTGCACCCGACAAGATGCAAAGTGGGCTTCACTCTTGATGTTTTGTAATAGCCTACTAAAAATATCTACCTGTTCATGTATGTTGGATGCTTTGTCATTTTCTTCTTCCGTGCTCAATCAGGAATTTGAAGACAGTGGGGATCCGGAAAAGCATTT
>NW_025894047.1:0-1258 GCF_002878395.1 Capsicum annuum | reverse complement strand
AGTGAAAAGTTGGAAATGTGCTTAGAATATCTGAAATCATATAGGCGAAAGAAAAAAAAGATTAGGACAAATGGAAAATGTAACGTACACGTCAAAGCTTTGTATAGCTTTCACAATTATCAATAATTGTTTGTTTTTCCCCATTTCAAGATTTCAGATCATGTGCAATACATTATATTCTTGAACATGAAAACCGACCTTAAAATGCTAACATTATTTTGCACATAAATTTAACTGTATTTTATAGAGAAAAAAGGTAGTTAGAATGAGTCCAACTAGACGAGGAAATATATTACAAATTTGGCATTCCAATTCTCTTTGGTAATGTGGCATGACATTGGAGCTCTTTAGGTTTCCTTTGCCCTGTAGCCATGGATTGAAGGAAACTTTTAAAGCTTCAGCACGCACATGTCCATAAATGAGTAGAGTTCAGTTGAGTTGAGTTGAGGTCACCAGCAAAATCATCATCAGGCAAAGTTAGCTGCAGGAAGAGCTGACCAAATCAATGCAATTAATTTTGCACGACAGGGGCAAAAGAGAAGCAATGGACAATATTTTTGCACATATAAAGTGGAAGAACAGCTACTAAGGTACAGCATGCCAAACTCTTACAGCCTACAGGAATCTTTAAGCTCATCAAGCAATTAAGTTATATGAGTTCAGAAATTTACAGACAAACAATAACATTGTTCATGTTTTGATACACCGACAACTAACAAAATTATATCAACTAGAGGCAACAAGAATGAGAAGAAGCTGATTCTAATATCCTCAGGATAGTCATATTGCACAAATAATTAGGCTGCCTACAGAGTGGCTTTATTCTATCCCTGTACATATCGAGGTGGCACATGGGAGGGGAAATTACATATTTTAGAGATAATAGAAGTGTTTACGTCAAGACGTGCATTGTCACATTCCAAGTATTATCACCAGCAATTTAGACATTATGTTGAAGAACAATGATAGACTAATATCTACTCGAGCAGAATCACTTTAAATACCACTAGTTTCCCATGTGTGGATCCTTTTACCAAGGATAGAACAAAATCAAATATCTCAACATGTGAGTAAGGAAATAGGAAGGAGGTGTACAATGTTATATAATGTTTTCGGATGCTAATCTATTTTCAAATTTCACGTCCATTCACTTCCATCAGATAGATTTTAGTGAAAAGTTGGAAATGTGCTTAGAATATCTGAAATCATATAGGCGAAAGAAAAAAAAGATTAGGACAAATGGAAAATGTAACGTACA
>NW_025894046.1:0-9703 GCF_002878395.1 Capsicum annuum | reverse complement strand
TTGTTGATGTTAGTCCACTTTTAGCCTAAATGACCTTCCCTATTATGCATGATATCTCTTGATCCCTATTTTGAGCCTGAATTGACCATTTCTTTCTATGACACCTGTCACCTTCACATTTATATCATACTGAACTTGTTTTGGCCTTGGTCCCCCTTGGACACTGTGCACATTGACTTAGGCAAACAACCTAAGTTGAGGATGACTATCATAGGGGTGCATGATGTAAAATGAGTATGAGGGAAAAAAGAATAAAAAGTAGGGTGCTGTGGAAAAAGAATAAGAAAAGAATAGTTGTGAAAAAAAATGAATAAGAAAAGCCACATCCATCCTGAATAATGTGTGATCAAGGAAAAGAGAAAAAGAAAAAAAAGGTTAATAAGTGAACCCCAAAAGTTAAGGTAGTTCCAAGAAGGCTTAGTCACTCTAAATGCCATTGAATATCATACCAGCCCTTACACTACATTATAAGCTGAATAAAAGACTATAGTGATCCTAGCTTACCTTTCTGGACACCTTGGTAATGAAAATAAGGGCAAGCATATGGTATTTGACATGCATTGATTGAAATTTCTTTCTGAGAGTAAGTGTTTCTTGACCGTCCCTGCATTGACATAATTGAGTTCATATATGAGTGACGAGGGACTTCTTTATTATAAGGGCACATCAGTTGCATTGCTAGCTGTTTACTTGTTTGGGTAGTGTAACTTGTACATATGTATGGTTATTGTTGCTGAATTGATGCCATGTCTTGATTCCTTTGGGTCACATTGTTAATCTTCATGGATATGCACAATTGGATTGAACGTGGAGAGTGGCATGAGTTTTGAGCTAAACTTGATAATCAACTGTAATAGGTATCTTATGTGTCTCTTGGTTAAGCATCGTAGTACGGTGTTATGTAGATGCTTGAGGACAAACAATTGGTTTAAGTTGAGGGTGTTGATGTGTGAGCAAAATCTAACACATTTAATGCTTTTTAGCTCAAAATAATTGTGAATTCTGAAGCAAATTTTGTTGTTTTGATGTGTTTGCTCATGATATTGCAGTAAAAGGCTGAAGGAATGAAAACAAACGATAATAGAGCAAAAGAGTTGAAAATATGAGAAAAAGAGAAGAAATCATGGCTGACGAGCTCTGTGGTACGTCGACAGCCTTGTGATAGCTTATCTGCATTGGCGTAAACCTTAACCAGAAACTTAAAGCCTGATAAAAAGTTCTAACGACGTTGGTGATAAGGAGTCACGAAGGGCGTCGACTTAAACCAGAGAATTGAGTTCGAAGAAAAAATCTGACGATGTTGGTGATACGCCATCAGATTGGTGATGCGGCGTCAGCTACATCGTCAGCCTAAGATAAATTTTGAAGGCAACTGAAGCATTCTGACGCCATCCGTGATAGGGCGTTAGACTCTTGATGCGGTGTCAGCTTGGGCATCACCTATTCCGAAAATTTTATTAAGTTTTGTTATTTTATTTCCTTAATTAGGCTTTAGTATAAGTAGCATCTTTTAGGGTTTATTAAAAACTTCGGAAGCAACTTTTGACATCTTGTGACTTAGTAAAGGGGAGTTCACTTGTTTTTGACTCTCTTAACTTAGAATTCAATTTTCCATCCTTTGATTTAGTTGTGGGAAATTCTTATTGTACTTGAAGGAGAAACGACTTTGAATTTCATCTTTTGTAAGTTCACTTGCTTTAAGTTATGAATTTAATCTTTGTTATCTCTTTCTATCTTATGAGCAACTAAAACCCACAACTAGGGTTGTAGGATCTATGATTATTATTTCATTGATTTAATAGTTGGATTAGGGTTTGAGTGATTGTGGGAACGTCTTGAAATTCTGTTGTGTTAACTTGAATCTATTGGTTGCAAACATTAGGTTATGACTTAAGTTTTATTTGCTTCTAACGGAGAAATAGACTAGAGGTTGTGAATTATCAACAATGACTCGGAAGCTACCAACCTTCTATTTAATGATTGATGCTGTAACTGGATCAATCTACCTAAGATAACATCCAGTTGGAAATAGATATGTTATCTAAGTTTGAGAGAATTAGATAATAAATTGTCTAGTGAGGTCGCGAGATAAGTCAGATATTATTATCGGCAGGGATAATCTGCTGTTTCCACCTATCACGAGAATTATGAACAATTATTATTCAATGGAGATTAATAGTCATAGTGATCACAACCCTAGTTTCTCTATATCATTGATTCTAAGTATTGAAATCTAAGTTTTGAGTTCTAAAATATGTTGAAACGTTAAAATTTGTTTGATTGATAAAAACCCCTATTTTGTCCCTTTCTTATTATTTATTTGAATTTAACTTGTAGCTATAGTTTCGAACTAGTTTAATCACCACTTACATTATTCCCTGTGGATTCTACCCCGACTCCAAAGTTAGGTAAATATATTGACGATGACCGCCTTGCACTTATTTGAGGTGTAAGTTGAGCGTTATGAAGACCGTATTCATTAAATCCATAAAGGCTGTAGGAGCATTATTTAGTCAAAAAGTTATAACCACAAACTCAAAGTGACCATACCGAGTTCTGAAAGTAGTTTTTAGAATGCAAATTCCCTAACCTTCAACTAATGATACCTTGACCTAATAACAATATTCAAAAACCAATGGGCACCCTAGAGCTGGCAAATAAGTCATCAACTCTAGGGATGGGGTACTTGTTATTGATTGTGACCTTATTTAACTATCTGTAATCTATGCACATTCTAAGATATCATTTTTTTGTGAATGAATAAGACTTAAGCACCTTATGGAGAAATACTAGGTCTAATGAACCCCTTATTCAAGAGGTCCTTAACCTGCTTGTGTAACTTCTAAAGTTCTACCGAAGATATCTGATAGGTAGGAATAGAGATGGGCTGAGTATCTGGAAGGAGATCAATCCCGAATTTAATTGCACTCTTGAGAGACACCTAGACAAATCATCTAGAAAAACTTTGGGAAACTCATTGACTATACAAACTAACTGAATTGTTTAGGTTTCACACTTATTATATTTAACCCAAACTAAGTGGTATAGACACCCTTGTGAGATTAACTTTGGCTCTTAGATAATAGATGAAATGGCCCTTAATGGGTACTAAACTACCCTCCGAATCGAGGACTGACTCATTAGGAAACTAAAACTTCACCACTCAAGTACAAAAATAAACTAAGGTAGAGAATGTCCAATACATAAAAAGAATGACATCAAAATCTACCATCTCCAACTTTATTAAATTTGCTAAAGTAACCCTATAGAAGACTATATTAGGAAATTTTTTGTATACTCGTATAGAAGAAACTGACTCACCAATGGGAGTATAAACTAAAAGTGTTTCAAAAAGACTCTCGAGACTTAAACCAAAGTTCACATCAATAAGTGTGGTTACAAAAGAGAGGTTTGACCTCGAATCTAATACTACATAAGCATTAAGGTGAAAGATATGAAGCATACCCGTGCTAAATACAGGGAGCTCTCTTACTCCCGGGGAGTGTATTAAGCTTGAAACCAATATTGACATTGAATGCCACTGATCCTTTAATATTTATCCTATTGCTAAATCAAGATGCCTGATTTAATTACTAAAGTAGTAAGGTGAGCCTGAGGGTCAGCATCCCCGTTGCCCCCACTTAAAGAGGGGCTATCCCTTAACCTATGGCTCATTTTCCTGCATCTAAAACACCATGGACTTCAACATATGGCTCATTTTCCTACATCTAAAACACCATGTCTATTTTTCCAAATACTCACCCCAATGATTTCTACCGCATCTCTTACAGGGTGGATAACTGGATCCCCTAGAAATGCTACCTTGAGATCTAGAAGTCAGTGACCTACCCTACTATTCCTATTTAGTCCTAGGTGTAGGACACTGGTTGAAGATGGTGTAGGTGCTAATGAATGACTTTAAGTTAAGAGCGATTTCCCTTGCCTAACTTGTGTTAACTATAATCAAACTGTCCAATCCTAGCCCTCTTAGTCTCCCTTTCTCTATATTTCAATTTCTCAACCTCAATTTGTTTACATAAGTCATCAATCGATTAATATCCATATCCCCTATCAACATGGAAGTCCTACACTCCTTGATCACTAATTTCGATACCCAAATAACAAATTTACTCATATGAGCCATAGAGTCAGGCAACAACTCTAGTGCATACTTAGAAAGTTGAGTAAACTTGAGACAATATTCCTTCAACTATATAGATCCCTGCCTGAAGTTCATGAACTCCTCTACCTTGGCCTCCCTCATTTCTCAAGGAAAGAACTTTTCTAGATAAGTCGACTAAAATGCATCGCAACTCCTAGGAGAAACATTCTTACCCCTATCTTCCTTTCACATAGTAATCCATCGATAAGCAATATGTTTTAATTAATAAAAAGCCAATTCTACACTTTTTTCTCAGTAACATACATAGCCTTAGTAATTTTCTTTCTTTTATCAATAAATAACTGAGGATCCTCATTCACCTTGGACCCAAAGAATTTGGTGGATTTATGCTCATAAAATCTCAAACTCTGGCTACAACTAAATTACCATTATACTAAATTGGGACAATTGTTGTCCAATTACCATATGAATTAGCATTCACAACTTGAGGCAACACTTGGAAAGAAACCAAAACTCAGTATAGGAGACATTCTCATTCTAAGGATCTATAAGTGTTGGTGGGGTTGTGTAATACCCCGTAATATATTTAGCTTGATTCAAATCCTAGTTGCAGGTATAGGCGGCTTAAGTCTTGAAAATTTTCACTAAATGTTGGGGACTTAGTCATTTTCAAGACCCCTAAACTTTGAGGATTTTTATTTTGGTCTTTCCGACCTCAAGATGTTGTTTTTTGAGTTAATTCTTATTTTGGGATATAAATAGTATGCCTCAGAGGAGTTTTGGATTTTTCAAACAAGGTTTGGGGAATGTTTGGATCAAGAAACCAGCGGGTCACCACAATAATCCCGCATCGCGGTAGCTAGTGCTTACCTCACGCTGACTGCATCACTATGAGGGAATCCTTCAACCTCAATAAGGCCACGTTTTGGTGAAGGTGTTGCATCCAGTTCTTGACTTAAATGATTAATGGGAAATTTAGTCTTTTCCCTCTCAATTCGAATCATCCGTAACACGACTTGGGGAATCTTTTAGGTTATTATTTACCCTGCTTCTTTCCAAGTAATCAAGAATTCAAGCTCCCCAAGTTCAAAAACCTTAAAAAAGCATCAAGAATAGGGTTTCTTTCCAAAGGTATAAACCTTAAGGTATGTGGGATGTTCATCCATGAATCCTTTGACCCACGGAGCCCAAAACCCTTTTTAAACTAAATTATGGAATTTTCCTTTACTATAGTATTTTATATGTTCATGATGGGTTTAATTCATCTTTTCCCGTAAGTTCACTCAATTGACGAGTTATGCTCATTCTATGGTGGAAGACAATAGGTTTAGAATGAGTAAATTTGTGTCTGGTATATCTTGTAGTGTGTTTAAGAGTATAGAACTTCCATGTTGGTTAAGGAGATAGACCTTTCTAGGCTTATCTTCATGCTCAAAAGATTGAGGAAGAGAAGCATAAGGAGGGGGAGAGAGGAAATAAGAGGGCCAGAACAGGTAGTTTTAACTTTTCTCAGCCAAGGTCCGAAGGTGGTAATTGTTCTCACTTCAATCAAAGAGTTTTTAGCCCCAGCTTCATCTACAACTATTGCTCTAGTGCCTAAGTTTAGGCAAGACAGTCGAGATAGAACACCAAGCTCTAAATCCTAGGGCAGTGTAAACAGTAGTCATACTAATCTATTTTGTTAGAAGTATGGTAGGAATCATCCAGGTGAATGCAAGGATGGCAGTGATATATATATTTTAAAAGTGGAAATCCAGTCCACAAAATGAGGGAGTGCCATGTAGGTACATTGAAGTGTAGGAATGATCGCCACCAGGGTCAGACTAATTCTTCTACAACACCAGTAATTCATCCGACTCTACAGGGCACCACTACTAGTTCAACCAGTGGGAAGATCCAGAATTGGTTGTACATACTCCAAACTTTTCACAATCAAGAAAGTTCTCCTTATGTGGTTACGGGTATATTACAGGTCTTTCATCTTCATGTTTATGCTTTATTAGACCCCGGAGCTTCACTTTCCTTTGTGAACCTTTATATAGCCGTCAACTTTGGTGTTAGTTTTGAAACATTAGCAGAGCCTTTATCAGTGTCTACCTAGTGGGTAAATTTATTATAGCCAGACGGGTTTACAAAAATTGCTCAATTATAATGTCTCAAAAAATCACTTCAGTTGATCTTGTGGAGTTAGAGATGACTGGTTTTTATGTAATTCTCAACATGGATTGGCTCTAGTATGTTATGCCTTAGTTGATTACAAAAATAGAGTCATCTAGTTTTAGTTTCCCAATAAACCAGTTATTGAATAGAAGAGTAGAACCTCTATGCTTAGGGGTCAGATTGTTTCTTATCTTAAGGAAAGAAGGATGATGTCTAAGAGGTGTTTTTACCATCTTGTACGAGTAAAAGACTCAACTTCTAAGACTCTAAGTCTCGTGTCAATTTTATTCATAGGGGAATTTCCAGATGTGTTCCCTGAAGATCTTCCTGGAGTTTCTCCCTGAGGGGAAATTGACTTCGAAATAGATCTCCTTCTAGATACCCAACCTATTTCTATTCTACCTTATAGAATGGCTCCAGCTAATCTTAAGTAGTTGAAAGAGCATTTAAAAGATCTCTTATATAAGGGTTTCTTTAGGCCTTGTGTTTCTCCATAGGGCTCTCCAGTTTTATTTATGCGTCATAAAGATGGTTCTCTCAGAATATGCACGATTACCGTAAGTTGAAAAAGGTCACCATCAAGAATAAGTATCCACTTCCCATAATTGATGACTTGTTTGACTAACTTTAGGGTTCTAGTTATTTCTCTAAGATAGACCTCAGATTTAGCTATTATCATCTTAGAGTCAGAGAATATGACATTCCAAAGATAGCTTTTAGAACTTAGTATGGCCACTTTGAATTCCTAGTTATGTCTTTTGGACTAACGAATTCCCTTGTAGCTTTCATGGACCTAATGAACAGAGTGTTCAATCAGTATTTGGACATGTTCATTATAGTCTTCATTGATGATATCCTTATCTATTCTCTTAGTAAGAATAATAATACAGACTATTTGACAATTGTTTTACAGACTCTTAGAGCTCATTAGTTGTTCTCTAAGTTTAGTAAATGAGAATTTTGGCTAAGATCAGTAGCTTTTCTTGGCCATATTATTTTTGATGATGGCATTAGAGTTGAACTTCAAAAGACCAAAGCAGTGAGAAACTGGACTAGACACATCTTTCCATTAGATTTTAGGAGTTCTTAGGTTTGGTTGGCTATTACAGATGATTTATTGAAGGTCTCTCTTCTATTGCTTCCCCCCATGTCTCGATGGAATCAGAAGAAAGTCATATTTCAATGGTCAAATTCTTGTGAGAAGAGCTTTTAGGATTTGAAGATTTGACTCACTTCCACTCCTATCTTGACTTTACAGAAGGTATAGATGGGTTTTTAATTTATTGTGATGCTTCTAGAGTTGGTCTTGGTTGTGTTTTGATGAAGATAGGTAAGGTCATAGACTACACCTCTAGACAACTTAAACACCATGAGAATAATTATCCTACCCATGATCTTGAGTTGACAGTTGTTGTTTTCGCCTTAAAAATTTGGAGACATTATTTTTATGGGGTTCATGTTGATTTGTTCACTAACCATAAGAGGTTTAATATGTGTTACAATAGAAAGATTTGAATCTTTATCAGAGAAGGTGGATTAAGTAATTAAAAGATTATGATATGAGTATGTTGTATTATTCAGGCAAGTCCAATTTAGTGGCAGATACCCTTAGCAAGTTGTATATGGGTAGTGTTGCCCATGTAGATAATGATAAAAAGATGTTAGTTCAAGAGGTTCATCAGCTTGCTATGTTGAGTGTTTGATTGGTTGATTCAGCTAAGGCAGTATATAGGTTCAGAATGGTTTGAAATCTTCATTGGTTGCTAAAGTGAAAGAAAAGAAAGATTGTGATCCTATTTTGGTTAAGTTAAAGGAGGTAGTTAGAGATTAGAAAGTTGAGGTTTTTTTGCAAGAGGAAATGGTGTGCTTCATTATCAAGGCAGGTTATGTGTTCTACATATTGATCGTTTGAGATAATAAATACTTTTAAAAGTGCATAGTGCATGATACTGGATCCATCCAGGAGCCAGTAAGATATACCGTGATTTACGGGAAATCTATTGGTGGAATGGTATGAAGAGGGATATTGCAGAGTTTGTGGCTAAGTGTCCAAATTATCACTATGTTAAGGTTGAGCACCAAAGTTCTAGTGGTACATTGTAGGAGTTTAGCATCCTCACTTAGAAGTGGGAAGTGGTGTACATGGATTTTGTGATAGGGTTGCCTCGTATGCATCGTCAGTATGATTCGATATGGTTCATTGCTTATAGAATAACCCATTCAGCTATTTTCTTATCAGTTCATACTTCATACACAGTTAAGGATTATGCCAATCTTTATATTAGGGAGTTGGTTAAGTCACACGAGATTTCGTTGTCCATCATTTCAGATGGACGTACTTAATTTACCTCTTACTTTTGGAAGGTTTTCAAAAGGGGCTTGGTACCCAAGTTTATCTCAGTACAACTTTTCATCCTCAGATAGATGGTCAAGCAGATAGGACTATTCATACCTTGGATGATATATTAAGGGCATGTGTTATTGACTTTAAAGGTAGTTGGGATGAACACTTACCTTTGATTGAGTTTTTTTATGACAATAGTTATCACT
This sequence comes from Capsicum annuum, assembly GCF_002878395.1. Classification (NCBI taxonomy): domain Eukaryota; kingdom Viridiplantae; phylum Streptophyta; class Magnoliopsida; order Solanales; family Solanaceae; genus Capsicum; species Capsicum annuum. The sequence continues at coordinate 870 of NW_025894046.1, read as the reverse complement.
AAAATGTTTAGATGGCTCCATTTAAGTCTCTCTATGAAGGGAGATGTAGATCTCCTATTAGTTGGTTTGAAGCAGGTGAGGCTACTTTGATTGGGACAGCTTCAGTGTTCTAGATAATGGAGAAATTTTAGTTAATTCGAGAGAGGATGAAGACAACCCAAAGTCATTAGAAATCATATACAGATGTGAGAAGAAGAGATCGTGATTTTGATGTTGGTGACTTAGTTTATTTGAAAATTATGCCTATGAATGGAGTGAAGAGATTTGGTAAGAAGGGGAACTTAGTCCCCCCTATGTTGTCCCTCATAGAATATTGAACTGTCTTGGAAAAGTGGCTTATGAGCTAGAGGTGCCTGTAGATTTGGGATCAGTACATCCAGTGTTCCATGTTTCCTTGTTAAAGAATTCCTTTGGTGATTCAGCTATAGTTATTCCTTTAAAAATATGGACATTAATGATAGCCTTTCCTATGAAGAAGCCCCAATTGAGATCCTTGATCATCAGGTTTGTAGGCTTAGGAATAAAGAAGTTCCCTTGGTTAAAGTCCTTTGACAAAATCAATCTGTTGAAGGAGTTACTTGGGAAGCAGAAACAGATGTGCAAACCAAGTACCCTCATCTTTTATCCATAAATTCAGCTTCAGCTTGAGGTAATGATTCTTCCTTAAATTGACTCTTTTTCGTTTTCTGTTATAGCTATATAGCTATTCACATGTCATTACATGCATTCCCCAAATCAATTCAATTCTTGTATCATATTTCAGACTCAGTTGTGTAATCATGTTCCCAAGTCATTCATGGTCAGTATATGATCTCAAATCCCTTAGTACAGTCCTCTCAGTCTAACCAGCCTCATTTGAGGACGAATGTT
>NW_025894045.1:0-2213 GCF_002878395.1 Capsicum annuum | reverse complement strand
AATTTGCCCCTGTTTCAACAAAGAATATTTGCTAGTTAGAGACTTAGTGGTGGCTTGCAGTACTTGGCTCCTCAGGCTTCTACTCCAAAAGTTGTTCCTTTCATCTTTGTTTCAGATCGCTGACGCTTGCCCTTGTCTTGTCGCCTCATTGACCCAAACCAGATCAGGGGAAAAGACTTTGACTCAAATACCGAGTTTCTCTTTAAGCATGTCTCTGAGATGCCCCTTTTGAAAGCTGAATATTTCACGCATCCAAGAACCTGTCGGTTGATGAATTTTCTTTGCTATGTCTTGAATTATGATCATGTTTCTTTCATGTGCTGGTCCTTGGCTTTTCCTCATACAATTGGGAAGACTGGTAGCAAGTTTTGAAATCCTTTCTCACTTGTTTTGACATAGAATAGACTAAAAAAATAAGAAACGATGGTGACTTTTATTTTAATAAAGACATAAAAGGACAAAAATATGAATATGTAAATGAAAGAAAAGGGCAATGTCCCTTATTCAAAAAGAAAATTTGTCTGAATACAACAACCAACTCTAATGAATATGACATGCATTTTGGATTAAGTTGCCTGATCTTTTTATCCAAACTTCCCATTTGTTGTTGAGTTCGTGCCATTTCCGCTAAGCCACTTCTTCAAATCCATTGGACCCATATATCTCATTCAATCGACGACATCTTAAAAGACTTTCGCCAACAAATCTATTTCCTTTTCACTTTTCACTTTTCTCTCAAACTTGTCATCGCCTTACGGTGCCCGTGAGGGTTTTCACCAGTAAGACTCTCTCATTTTTATTTCTCTTGACTCACCATCACCTTATGGTGCCCGCGAGGGTTTTCACCAGTAAGACTCTCTCATTTTTATTTCTTTTCTGATTTCTTATGCTGAGGAAGACAAGTAGTACCCTACAATGTATCATCATATCCATTGTATGCTTAGCCTTGACATTACCAAAAATTGATCTGAAGAACTTTCTTTGGTTGTAACTTGGCTTTTGGATAAGGTTACAAAAAAATGGCAAGAGGCTCAAACGACACTTGAAGTGGGGGTGGGACTTACAACTTTTAGATTCGACTCAAATAACACATTAACTCATGCCCCAGTTTTTGTTGTCTGGGTGACTCTAAAATCTTTATTTGGTTGGACCGAGCCCTGAATAGGGCAATCTATGTATCTCACTCCCAAGAGAGGAGAATCAGGTCGCACATAGTTCCATCAGCCTGTACTTTGTTTTGATTTGATTTTTCTCTTCTTCTTTTTTCTTTTATTTTCATACTTACTTTTTTATTCTTCTTTTCTTGAAACTTTATTTTTACTCTGTTTTGATTCCAAAAGAGGGGTATGAAAGAAAAAATAAAACTAGGCTCAAATGGGGTAAACAAAGGATGACACAATGTTTGGATAGCAGAATGGAATGCCTTCATCATATCAATCTTCAAAAATGTAGGTACTAAGCATGCAATTGAACCAACAAAGGAATAAAATATCATACATAATATCTTTCGACTGCATCTACATTGATAGCCATTTTTGCCATTGTGCCTTCAATATCTGTCAAATATAAGGCCCCATTGGGCAACACTTTCTTCACAATAAAGGGACCTTGCCAATTTGGGGATGACTTGCCTTTAGCTTCAACCTGATAAGGAAGGATACGCTTCAATACCAACTGACCAACTTCAAAACGCCTGGGGCATACCTTTTTGTTATACGCATGAGCCATTCTTTTCTGATACAATTGACCATGACATACCAGCGTCAGTCTTTTTTCATCAATCAAGCTCAACTATTCCAATCAAGTTTTGACCCACTCATCATCATCATCAATCTCTACTTCCACAATAACTCGAACAGATGGAATTTCAACTTCTGCATGAATGACTGCTTCTATCCCGTACACCAACAAATAGAAGTTGCCTCTGTTGAAGTGCGAACAATAGTACAATAACCTAGCAATGCAAATGGCAACTTCTTGTGCCATTGTCTGGACCCTTGTACCATTTCCTATAGTATCTTCTTGATATTCTTGTTGGCAGCTTCCATAGCACTATTTTTTTGTAGACGATATGGAGTAGAATTTTGATATACAATCTTAAACTGTTGGCACACTTCTTGCATCAAATGACTGTTGAGATTGGCAACGTTGTCTGTAATGATCATCTTCGAAATTCCAAACCTACAAATGATGTTGGCATGAACAAAATCCAC
>NW_025894044.1:0-18250 GCF_002878395.1 Capsicum annuum | reverse complement strand
TGATCATCACTTTAGCGTTTGTCATGTAGTACCTCTTTTCCTTGCTGCCAGAAGCTTAGAGAGACGCATCAATTTGAACCATATTTATGATACGATAATTTTTTTCCTTTATTTAAAATATTTCCTTGTTTTTAAAATCAAAATTTTAAAAATCATTGATTACATTCTTATTACATACTTAAAACTTTTAAAATTTGGTATTTCTTAAATTTTTCTTATTCTAACGTTTTTATATTTATTTTTAGTTTTTTCAAATTTTCTTAAAATCAAATTTAGTTGGTTTAGAATTCTAAACTAATGAAAAAGTATTAGCTGTCATTAATATAATTCTAATGACTTCTAATAAGAAAATGTTTTGACACTATATATTTAATTAAGTATTAGTTGTCATTAATATAATTCTGATGACTTCTAATAAGAAAATGTTTTGACATAATATATTTAATTAATTTTCAACACTTAAATATTAGGAAAAATCACTAATTCTGATGACTTTTAATAAAGAATGATTTTACCACAAATATATTTAATTAATTTTCAACTTTTAAATATTAGGAAAAAATAGTGAAAAGATGATTTTTTCTAAAGCAAAAACTTTTAATGACGGACAAAAAATTTAAATAACATTTCTAAGACCATTCACACTTTTAATATATTATAGATTATAGATTATAGATATAGATTATTAAAATGACAACCAATTTTATGTAATTTCTTCATGCCTTTAATTTTTAGCCATTTTTATACCCAAATAATATCAACTTTAGACAAATTGATATTAATTTTGATTTCCAAATAAAGCTTCAATTTTAGACCACTTTTTAAATTCTTTTAATCTTAGCTGTGGTTCAAAATTGATCCAATGGTTGAGATCCCATCATAATTTCCTCTCCTTTTAAATAAAACAATAAACCCTAACTCCATTTTTTCTCAATACCATCCGCACCTCCATAACCCTCTCTCCTCTCTCCCTAAAAACAACAACCACATCAGCGAAGGTCGCCCTCCTTCCCCCGACTTCGCCCCTCCTTTTTACTTAAATATTTCCCTCCGGTAAACTCCCCTGCTATCGTCGTTGGCCGCAGCCATGCGACTGGCAGACAAGCACTGTGTTGCTGCTGGCTCCTCCTTCCGTTCTCCATCCAATCACCAAACCACACTAAAATCGTATCATCCAGTGCCGGAGCTCCACTGGCGAAAGCTAACAGCCCTCGCGATTCCAGCAACACCACCGGCTACCAATGGGCCCACCTACCCTTCTTTCTCCTTCTCCGACCAACAACGACCACTGCTTCCTTATAGTTGACCTAGTTTGAATTTTAATACTCTAAAAGGGTACGTTTTATTTGCTTTGTTTGCGAATTATCCGAATTTGATTCCTAGATTTAAAATGCGTGGCATTTGACTTTGAATCTTGATTTAATTTATTTAAGTACGTGTTTGTTTATGTCTTTAGATTGACATATATTAAAAGCCCAAAATTTTATGGACTTTGATTAAACCCCAAATGAGATAGTTTATGTAAAGTTGATGTGTATTCTCTAATCAATTTGCTCTTTGAATCCTTAAATTAAAAAGAAATTTTAATAAAAGTTATATACATTTATTTAGTTTCATGTGTGAAAACATTCTTTGATGATGAAAATGAAATTCCACCCTTTTATCTTTGTTCTTTTTAAAAAACTGCAGAATTTTTGAGATGTGAATGATAACTAAAGTTAAAAGCAATTACTAAGGAGTAAGGGCTAGTGCTCTAAATAAACATACTAAAAATGAATGATGATGTTGGTTTATGGTTTAACCTAATTATCAAATTGACAAATCGTCAAGTAATGATTATTTCGTTCATAAAAGATATTTTCTATGTGTTCTAGTGACTTAAAAATGGTTAATTGTAGTTACTTGAAAGTGGTTCAGTATAGTGACTTGCAATATGAATTAGTTATTTGAAAATGGTTAAGTGTAATGACTTGAAATGTGTACTAGTGACTTAAAAATGGTTAAGTGTAGTTACTTGAAAATGGTTAAGTATAGTAACTTGAAATGTCAATTAGCTATTTGAAAATGGTTTGAGTGTAAACTTGAAATGTGTACTAGTGACTTGAAATGTGAATAAGTTATTTGAAAATTATTAAGTGTAGTGACTTGAAAATGATTAAGTGTAGTTACTTGAAATTGGGAACTTGTGTCTTGAAAATTTACTAAATGTATTTACTAGAAATTTTGAACTTGTGACTTGAAAATGGTTAAGTATCATCACTTTAAATATGTACTAATAAGTTGAAAATAATAAAGTATAGTTACTTAAAAATGGTTTAAGTATAGTGACTTGAAATGTGAATTAGTTAATTGAAAATAGTTAAATGTAGTGACTTGAAATGTGTACTAGTGACTTGAAAATGGTTAAGATGTAATGCCCCAATTTTTTGGAACCGGAATGCCACACGGTGCTCATGATCCCGAAGGACCACAAGCTAACCCTCTTCTAGTACCTGTAACTGAGCACTGCATAATATACTGAAATAAATGCCAAAAACTGGCGAAAACTTTCCATAAGGTTCAAAACATCTAAAATACTCAAAATTGAAAACTGAGTGTTGATACATCTGTTCAAAAATCCTCTAAATTGTCTGAACTGTGGAGTTGATGGGACATGTCCCCAACTAACTCCATCTACTGAAAATAAACGTAGTCTAATGCCATAATAAAATATGGATCATCCTCGAATGAAGAGGACTCACTGCTACGTCTACTGCTACTGACTGAGTTTGGACTGCTATAGTTACTCTGGGTCCCATACGTTTGAACCTATGGTGTAAGAAACCATAGCACAGTAAAGTATACGTCAGTACTTTGAATGTACTGGTATGCTAGATAAGGTAAGGCTGAACGGAAGGGCTTATGCATGAACATTATTTCACTGAATATCAAGAGAATACTGAATGGGGATATATGCATGAATGTACGAATCAAAATTGGAATCGCAGTAACACTGAATACGAACTTTGAATACTGACTTATTGATAACTAGGTCTACTAATATTGATATCTGAGTTTACTAACTCTGGAGTACTGAATAACTGAATCTACTCATATCAATAACTGAGTTCTGAGCTTGCTAGTATCGACTGTCTAAATCTGAGATCAAACCTTTCTAACAGATGATCTCTAAATCTACTAATATGATAAGGAATGATTGTATCTGAGATCAGACCTATCTAGCAGAGGATCTCTGAATCTTTTAATAATAGAAATGATGGACTGAGTTTGAGATCAGTCCTATCTAATGGGTGATCTCTGGATCTATTAGTATTGATACTTATTAACTTTATGCAAGACCAGGCCTATCTAGTGGGTGGTCCATGAATCTATGGAACTATCTAAGTTCCTTACTGAGATGGGTGATTGTATCTGACAGTCTTGATTTCTGAGTTCTACTCTAAAGACTGATACTAAAACTGCAATTGGGAGAGTTCTTACTTAACCGACATGCCCCAAATCTAATCTAGTGGGGTCCAACTTGTAACCCCAGCTAGAAGGGTGTCAATACCATGCCACGGGTAAAGACCTTTACTATGGTCAGGCCTCTCTAATGGGTGACCCTAAATAGGAAGTCAAGCCTAAGCCAGTATGATAGTTAAGCCTTAATATAACGGGTGACTCCTGGTCTTGCTTTGGCTACACAGTTCTGGAGTTCAGGGACTTTTTCTAATAACTCTATCTCTCTAATGGGGAAGCCGTCATCCCTGCACTTTCTCGGTGCTAGTTCTTACTCCCAACTGAAGGACTCTGAACTAATTATTAACGGAACTTAGACTGAGCTGAATTTGTTACTGTTCATATTTTTAGACTGATCTGACTGAGTTCACTTGGTTCTGTTATCTAACAGAATGCCACTTGGATTCTAATATCTGGCTAAATACTATTGAATTCTTGTTCGCCTACTGAGTCTTTCTGAAGTCTGATTTGAATACTGAATACTACTGAATACTGATATCTTCTGAATACTATTGAGTCAGAACTGAATACTAAGTCAGATTAGACTGTTACTAAGACTGGATTGCACTTATACTGAGATCACTGAATTTCCTTATGTTCTATAACTGTTTGAATTCTACTGAGCATAACACGACTGAGATTATCTTGACACTGACTCAGATCTAGACAAACAGCTAAATTTTAGGTATTAGATACCCCCAGGACTCGATAACATAAATGTCATAAAATAGGACAACTTGTACATGACATGACAATAGGCTATCATCCACAACATAATAAATGCGATATCTCGCCAATCACTTGAATATCATGAATATGTAATGGTATAGAAAGTGCATACCAATATCTCAAAGTTTACTCAATAAGGGATACACATGAATGGGAATGTATACAACATGCGGGGAATATGCTTTAGTTATACAACAAATACTACACCCAAGTATCATAATTTATCAACCAACTTGCAAAATTTAGGGATTTAACATGGACATGATGTAATTCTACCCATATCAAGATCAAGACTTGCAACTTGTATTTAAAAGCTTGAATTACAACTTAACAACACATAATCATGAACTTTAATACACATAAATCATGAAATCTCATAAATACATAAACTTTGTAATTTTGAAAAGGATTCTTGAACTTTTTAGGTGGAATGAACCTAAGAATCAACATCTAATATACCTTAGGAGACTCTTTCTTGAAGATTCTTGGAGAGATTCTTGGTTTCTTGAGTTTTCTTGAAGAAGGGTTTTGACCTTGTTCTTGGGTTTTTGATCTTGAAAGAAACCCTAGTTTTTGATGTTGTACATGAATAATGAAGTTGAGAGCCTTGATCTGATATAAATAGGTGCTAAAAGGGGTGGAAAAAAAACAAAAAACCCTTTCTAAACTGACTAAAAAAATCATTGAACAAGATATGCGATGGTCCGTCGCTGGGTCGATGGTCTGTCAAACTGACCGTCGCACCTGGGCCAGAACTGGGACTTACTGCCTCATTGCAATAGCCTGGGGCGACGGTCCGTCGCTAGCTCAACGATCTGTCGGTCCTGACTGTCGAACTTGGCCAGTGAATAGGGCTACTACCTCATAGTGACGGCTATGGGCGATGGTCCGTCGCTAGCTCGACGGTCCGTCGGCCTGCCCATCGCACCTGGGCAGTTTAGACAGCTTTCTGTAAAACATCCATAACTTTTTACCCCGACATCGAATTTTGACAAATTTTGTACTGACGGAAAGCTTATTCAATTCTCCACATGACAAAAAGTTCATATTCGAGAAATTCTACACGATTTAAAATATTTTTTACTTGGGAAGTCAGCCCCTTACTCTTCTTAAGGATGAAACTTGACTTAAAGAAAGTTCGGGGTATTACATAAGCATAGATACTTGAAAGTGGTTTAGTATAGTGACTTGCAATGTGAATTATTTATTTAAAAATGGTTAAGTGTAGTTACTTTAAAATGGTTAAGTATAGTGATTTGAAATGTCAATTAGCTATTCGAAAATGGTTTGAGTGTAGTGACTTGAAATGTGTTCTTATGACTTGAAATGTGAATAAGTTATTTGAAAATTATTAAGTGTAGTGACTTGAAAATGATTAATTGTAGTTACTTGAAATTGGGAACTTGTTACTTGAAAACGGTTAAGTGTAGTTACTTGAAATTGTGAACTTGTGACTTGAAAATAGTTAACTATAGTCACTTGAAATTTATTCTAATAACTTGAAAATAATAAAGTAAAGTTACTTAAAAATGATTAAGTATAGAAACTTGAAATGTGAATTAGTTAATTGAAAATAGTTAAGTGTAGTGACTTGAAATGTGTACAAGTGACTTGAAAATGGTTAAGTGCAGTTACTTGAAAGTGGTTAAGTATAGTTATTTGCAATGTGAAATAGTTAATTTGAAATTATTAAGTGTAATGACTTGAAATGTGTACTAGTGACTTGAAAATGGTTAAGTGTAGTTACTTGAAAATGGTTAAGTATAGTGACTTGAAAATGGTTAAGTATAGTGACTTGAACTGTCAATTAGCTATTTGAAAATGGTTTGAGTGTAGTAACTTGAAGTGTGTAATAGTGACTTTAAATGTGAATAAGTTATTTAAAAATTATTAAGTGTAGTGACTTGAAAATGATTAAGTATAGTTACTTAAAATTGGGAACTTGTGACTCAAAAATGGTTAAGTGTAGTTACTTGAAATTGTGTACTTGTGACTTGAAAATGGTTGAGTATAGTCACTTAAAATGTGTACTAATAACTTAAAAATAACAAATTATATTTACTTGAAAATGATTAAGTATATTGACTTGAAATGTGAATTAGTTAATTGAAAATAGTTAAGTGTAGTGAATTGAAATGTGTGCTAGTGACTAGAAAATGGTTAAATTTAGTTACTTGAAAGTGGATAAGTATAGTGAATTGCAATGTGAATTAGTTATTTGGAAATAGTTAAGTGTAGTGACTTCAAATATGTACTAGTGACTTGAAAATGATTAAGTGTAGTTATTTAAAAATGGTTAAGCATAGTGACTTGAAATGTCAATTAGCTATTTGAAAATGGTTTGAGTGTAGTGACTTGAAATGTGTACTAGATATTTGAAATATGAATAAGTTATTTGAAAATTATCAAGTGTAGTGACATAAAATTGCGAACTTGTGACTTGAAAATAGTTAAGTGTAGTCACTTGAAATTGTGAACTTGTGACTTGAAATGGTTAAGTTTTGTCACTTGAAATGTGTATTAATAACTTTAAAATAATAAAGTATAGTCACTTGAAAATGATTAAGTATATTGACTTGAAATGTAAATTAGTTAATTAAAAATAGTTAAGTGTAGTGATTTGAAATATGTATGAGTGACTTGAAAATGTTTTAAGTGTAGTGACTTACAATGTGAATTAGTTATTCAAAAATGGTTAAGTGTAGTGACTTGAAGTGTTTAGTAGTGACTTGTAAATGGTTAAGTATAGTGAAATAAAATGTCAATTAGCTATTTGAAAATAGTTTGACTGTAGTGACTTGAAGTATGTACTAGTAACTTGAAAATAGTTAAGTGTAGTCACATAAAATATGAACTAATGACTTAATTTTTGTTTGTTTTGATGTAAACTTGTATATAGATGGCATCCGATGGTGACGGTAATCGTCCTCGTCCTGATAAAAGTTTGAAGTCAACTACTAAGAAGAAATCTAGGGTGCCTATAGACTCTAATGAAAAAACTTTAGGATTGTTTAAGTATTTTGGACTTTGTTGGATTAATTATTAAGTGTTTTGGATTTTGGATTGATTGCTTAAGTGTTGTTGATTTGAATTGCTTAAATATTTTGATAATGTCGTGTGTTGTATGGTTATTTTATAAATGTTTGTTGCATGAGGTTTTATATATTGAATTGTATTTTTATTTGGCAGGTGGGATGCAGAAAATGCAGATTTTTGCATCCAAAAAAATGCAGAAAAGCAATAGACAGGTCCCTTTTGTCCGTCGCTTTTCTGAAAATTTTTAAAATAAATTTTCAAAAATGCGATGCTGTTTGTCGTTGTTTGTCTTTATTATGAAGAACAAAAAGCGACGAACAATGTCGCATTTTCTAAAAACAAGATTTTATTTTTCTCAAAATACGATGGATAGTGTCATTTTTTCTAGAAAATTATTTTTCTTCTATAAAATGACGATGTCCGTCATATTTTGTTCATCATATGTTCTTCACATGAAGAATAAAAAACAATGAGCAACATCACTTTTTCTAAAAATAACTATTTTTTTCAAAAATCGATGTTGTTCCTCGTAAAAAAGCGACACAGACCATCGTTTTAAAAAAATAGCGGGCCTTTTTATGACGCAAGTGACAATGTTACTTTTTCGTCGGTTTTGGCCAAAACAGCGACACTGGCCGTCTCTTTTGGCTGTCATTTTCTGGCCTTTTTTTAGTAGTGATGGTGTGTATCCACAAAGCCATGTCAAGTATAATCTTACTTATAGGTGTGTTGTGCACACACTTATAATCAAGAGGCTAATTTAGGATTGTTTTGCCTTTCTTTTTGTTCTGGTTCGAGCCATAGAGTCTAATGTTTCTAATCCCTCTAACTTTTATTTGTTCACCTTTTAGATCATACCTTTAAAAAAATTTGAAACTCATAGGAACTCTTCCACCTCTACTGAGGATAATGTGAATATAGCTTGTCCTACCCATGGGGTATAGACCTGGTCTAAGGTCGATGCTTCTGATTGCTCTCATGGAATCCTATTGGTCCATGCTGATCTTTCTCCAGGTGGTGACACCCTTGCTCAGTCATCTCAAGAAGATATTTCTATTGCAGAGTTCTACTGTTTTATTCAGCTGTTGACCTAGATAGTGGTCTATATATTACACCAGTTTCATCTTATGGTTAAAAGAAGGAGTCAAATAATAATAAAGGAAAAATAGAATAAGAAGTTTAGATATTCAGAGTAGAGTGGAGGTTATCGCAATAACGGTAGTCATGGGAGACAATAGATTAAGGAAGGGAGTTAGGGAAAATCTTATTCTTACCCGTCGAATAGAGCCCCTTACTATAGGCTATTCGGTGAATGCCAATTTCAAAACAATAGTGGTCCTAAGGCACTAGGTACCTAATACCAATTTATTGGGGCCCAAATGGTTCCACCCTATCTTTTTTGTCAGTTCTGTGGCCAGTTACATCATGGGTTTTATCGTGAGGGGAAAAATCAATGCTTCACTTATGGTTAGATTGGTCATATACAACAAAATTGTCCTTCTAAAATGACTTTTGAGTTTAACAGGATTGCCGTTACCTCTCCACTAGATCCTGCACTAGAAGGTTCCACTACTAGTTCTGACACTAGGTGGAACCGCCTTGATGCTCTCACTTCTCGCTATAAGTATGAAGCATCTCCTGATGTTGCCCCTGGTATGTTGAAACCCTTTTTTTCTGATATGTACTATTTACTTTATTTGGGGTCCACTCTTTCTTATGTGACTCTATTTTAGGCTGTGCATTTTGGCTTTTGTCCTGAGTTTATTTCTAATCCTCTTTCTGTATCTACCCCGGTAAGTAACTCTGTGATTACTAGATGAGTCTATAGGGGGTGTGTGGTACTTGTTGGTAGTAAGGAAACTTTGGTAGGTCTACTTGAATTAGATATGGTGGATTTTGATGTTGCACATGGGATAAATTGGTTACACTCGTGTTATGTATCTCTAGATTGTCGAACCCGTAAGATCATATTTAAATTCCCTATTGAGAAAGTCATTATATGGGAAGGGGGGTTCTTTAGTGCCTAAGGGAAGGTTAATATCATATCTTAAAGCCCAAAAGTTTCTTTCCAAAGGGTGTTTGTATCATTTGGTATGGGTTAAAGATTCTAGCTTAGAAGGTTCTTATCTAGAATCTATTCCTATGGTTAACAGTTAATGAGTTTCATAAGGTTTTCCGTAATGATCTTCTTGATGTTCATTCCGATAGAGAGATTGATTTTGATATTGACTTTGTTTTGGACACTTGTCCTATTTCCGTCCCCCTTTTTAAAATGGATTCTTGATAAGGGTTTTATCCACCCTAGCTTTTTTTCATTAGGTGCTTTTATGTTTTTGTGAGTAAGGAAGATGGGTTTTTGGGATGTGTATTAGCGGTCGACAATTAGTTAAGGATTTTATAGCAACCTCCTTGTGAGGGTAGGCTAGTGTGTTTTGCAGATGTTTTATGGGTGATATATGACCATTGTTAGATGCTAAGTTTGAGATGTTAATACAAATTATGATGGTATGACTGTTGACTCGAGTATAGTAATGCAAGGTTCGTGGGGGTGAGATAGTAGGGTGAGGTAATATGTGAAAGAGCTTGGGTTGATGCCTAATGAAATAGTGGAACACGATGAGGACTAAGTGTTGAAGTAGAAGTGACGGCTAAATCAATAGATGGATAAGAGTCTTGTGTTACCTGAGTAAGGTTTACTTAGTTTTGAGCTAGGGGTGCCATGTATGCCTAGCTTATTTCCTTAAGATTTCTTAGCATGAAGAAGTCTAAGGAGTTATTTTAAGGTGTTATGTAGTGCCGAATTGGGAAAGAAGTAGATGGCCTATGTAAAATCTTGGTATAGGTTTAAGACATGTAGTTATATGGGAATATGATACTAGAAGAGTAATATTGTATTCTAAAGAGTCAAAAATAAAGTGTTGAGTGTTTAGAAGCATAAATGTCCATACCCCTAGTCAGCGGTTGTAAGGTGATGATTTTAGAGGTTTTGGGATCTTTGGTGGGGTAAACTATACAATGGATGTAGTAAATATAGGCTTAGACGTTATGATTTAGGGATATACCAATCGTTGAGTTGGGTAGTTAGAAATCTTGATAAGAGTAATGTATAAGTGGACTCAGGCTCTCATAGTGGTATGTCTGTAGGAGATTGTAAGATTAAGTTAATGAGGTATGGTATACATATCTGATTTAGTAGGTTGAGGACTGAATATAAAGGTGATTTGGGATAGGGTTAAGACCACCTAAAGTCGCCAAAAGTCCTATGCAGATGTGAGACAAAGGGACTTAGAGTTTGAGGTAGGAGATTGGGTGTTCTTGAAGGTGTCTCCCATGAAAGAAGTAATGATATTTGGTAAGAAGGGAAAGTTAAGTTCTCGTTATATTGTTCTGTACTTGGTTTTGAAGAGGGTTGGTAATGTTGCCTATGGATTAGAGTTGCCTTCTGGTTTGAGCTTCATTCATATGATTTTCCATATCTCTATGTTGAGAAAATGTGTAGGTGATCCTTCATCAGTTGTTTCTTTGAAAGGGTTGGGTATTTTAGATTCCTTATCATATGAGGTAGTTCCTATTGAGATCTTGGATCAGCAAGTTCGCCAATTATGAATGAAATACATGGCTTCAGTAAAGGTTCTATGGAAGAACTAAAAGTTAGAGGAAGCTACATGGGAAGCGAAAGGGGACATAAAGTCCAAGTATCTACATTGGTTCCCCATTTCAAAATTCATGCTTAAAGTATGTGCTGTTATCAATATCTTTATTTTATGTCTTTGTTTTCTAACGTAGTTAGAGTGAAGTTTGATGAGTATTAATATGATTACTTGTGCTTGTGCTTGCCTTAACCCATTATTCGAGGACGAATGATCCAAGTGGGGTAGAATTAAAACACCCTATTTTTTACCCTTAGAAAATTTCTTGATTTTAAACTTTCTATGCATCATACAAATTGCATCACACCACTCGTATGATATGGTATGGGTTAGTTCCATCAACTCGTATGATGGTTAGTGTGGTTTGGGTTGTATTCTGTTCAAGGTAGGAGTGGTCATCTTACTAGTCGTATGTTAGGGTACGAGTAGTATGGTACCTCACAGTATGATGTCCAAGGGACAGCTTAGAGGATTCTACCTAGTGTATGGTCTAGGGGGCACTAATCATATGTTTGGGTACGATTTGGTCTAGGGACTCGTATGTTAGATAGTGTTGAAGTCCAACTTGATGCCTAGGATACGAGTGGTATATACCACTCGTATGTTTATGTACGAGTTGGGGGGGGGGGGGGTCGTACCTTCCTGTGCACGTTTTCAGCTTTTAAGCTGAGGATATGTTTGACATTTCCCATACCAAAACCCTTAAGTCTCCACATCTTATAACACATTCTGGCTTCTCATAACATACCTTGGAAAGATCAAAACACTCCCAAATCCTCTCTAAACTCTCTCTTAAAGATTGGGCTAGGGTTCTAGAAGGTGTCCATCTAGAGGCTTAAGAGTTAAGTTCTTTTTGTGAATCTTCGTGAATAAGGCATGTGACTCTTCCCTCATTGTTAGTTCACAAATATCATGTGTTTTAAACATTGTTTATGATTCATTAATGGTGGTTTTGAAAACCAATGTTGAGCGTTTTGTTGCATATTGTTGAGTATTGTCTACTCTTGCTATAACTTGTGTTTATATATGTTTTTGATGATTGTTTGCACATGATGGTTCTTGGTAATTGTGGTTTAATAAATGGGTCATGGGTAACCCTAAAATTGATGGTTTTTTACTTTTGTTTTGGACTTGGTAAATGTTTGCCCTCCCAGTGTTTGTGAAAATGCCTAAGAAAATAAACTAGTCAATGTTAATGATGTTTTGAACTAATACATTGGCCTAATGAGTATGAATCATTGGTAAATGATTTTGTAAAGTCCTTGTTGGCTACGTTATGATTTAAATGGTAATCTTGGTGGTTAATTTGGCTAAAAGGGTTTGAGTCCCTAAGCATTAACTTGATTTATGACTTTCTTTTACAATGGTTTTGAATCCCTAAACTTTGAATTGAATTAGTGTCTTTATTAGAGAATGGGTTTGAATTCCAAATTCAAATGAATGATTGATTGATTGCAAATGGTATTGGTATGACGATACCAACGAAGTGCCTTTGGTAAGAAATTTCTTTAATGATTGTGTATGTGTAATGGATGTTTTAATTGGGCTTTAAAGAGGGTTGTGTAGCCGAGGTATGAAGGTAGAGATCCCGGGAGGATCAACACTGGAAATCGTATTTGCCGATACAGGGGTTAAAATGGCATGAGGTTTGAGTTCTTTTGCTTACTATGACCGGGAGGTTCAAGTCTCCCATATGATGTGGGAGGTTTGAGTCCCCCATATCATACTACATGACCGGACGACCAAGTTACCGTAGTATATAAGTGGCAGGTTTGAGTCCCTCATGAGTATATGTAAGATTATTCTCTGATTTGTATGGCTACATGAATTGGGGCCTGACCAGGGGGTGATAATTGATGACCATATAGCTCGTGGTGTTATTAACATGACAGCTAAGCTACACAACCCAGGTTAAGATTTCAAAGTTCCATGTTAAACCTTGTTCCCTACCCTGGCATGGTATATATATGTATTAGATTGGTTATATGCATTAATTGATTGGTTTTTAGCTATTGGCATTATATTATCCTTATCCTTGAGTATCATGCTGGCGCTCCAACTATTAACCATCTTCGAATACTGTATTCCCGCATGATGCTGGTATTGGTCATATTATCACACCTCCTACTCAGTAACTTGGATTTGGGGACAACTTGTGTTGACTTGAAGTGGTGAGCTTTCTTACTTTGGAAGGATCCATTTTTTATTTTAGATTCATTTACAATTATTAAGTTTAGACTTGGATATTGGTTTTTGGCTATGGCTGGGGGTAGTCCTGATTGGATATTCATGGATTGTTTTAGAGGCATTGTATGGAAAAACTATGGACTTGGGTATGTTATAGAATGGGTATGAATTTGGTTATGTTATGGTTGTTAGTTGGTATTAATTGGTTTGACTTGTTTAGATTGGTCATGATCATGGACCTAGTCTTTGAGTTGTAAATTACTCTATCTCGTTATAAGGTCGGATTCCATTCGACTCATGTATATGTTGATTGGTTGGATTAGATATTGGGTGAGATCTCTAGTCCTTATTAGACTTGAGATGCCTATTACGACAAGGCCCTAGTTTAGGTCATGATAGATGACTTCTCTAGTGGTTTCTTGATCACTTCTTTCCTCAGAAGTTGAGGGAGGCAAAGGCTATAGAATTCATAAATTAGAAGCAAGGTAGGATGATAGTAATAGAGTATGCCTTACAGTTTTATCACCTATCACACTATACTCCAAAATTAATGTCTAGCATGAGGGATAAAATGAGGAAGTTTACTTCTAGGTTGTCCCGTGAGTTGATTTTGGGGAGCAAGGCTTCCTTGTTGAATAAGGACATGAACAATTCTAGACTTATTGCGTACATGCAACAAGTTGAATATAAGAAGAAGAAGCATGCAAATACAAGTGTAAGAAAGAATAAAAAGTTTAGGTATTCAGATCAGAGTTGAGGTCAGCAACAAAGTGGTAGAGATGGTGGAAGACTGTCTAAAAAGACTGGGACAATTCTGGTTCCTACTCTACGACTAGTGCTCCTTATTTAAAGCTATCGAGTGATCGCCATTTTTAGAATAGTGTTGGTTCCAGGGCATAGGGTGTCCAACCATTGGCTAGTGGGGCTTAGTCAGGTCCATCATATCCGCTTTGTATATTTTAAGGTTAGGTGCATTGTTGTATTTGTGAAGAGGGGAGAAACAAGTGCTATAAATATGGTTAGATTGATCATATGTTGAAGGATTGCCTTTCTAGGGTTGCTTCTGGGGAAAATAAGTTTCTTGTTGCTACTTCGTCAGCTCCTGTAACAACGGGTTCTATTTTTTCTTCTGGCTCTAACACTGTTCAAAATTGTCTGTACGTTTTTACCAGTCACCAGGATTCTGTGGCGTCCCCTATATATTGTTACTGGTATGCTCAAAATTCTCTCATGGTGTATATTGTCTACTTGATCTCGGGTCTACCCCCTTTTATGTGTCCCCTTATGTGCTATTCATTTTGGTTTTGATCCCGAGTGTATTCTCGATCCCTTTTCTATGTCCATCCTAGTGGGTGACTCCATTATGTCTAGAAGGGTCTATATGGGTTGTGTAATATTTTTTAGTGGTAGGGAGACCTTGGTGGATCTGATAGAGTTAGACATGTTAGACTTTGATATTATTTTACTGGTGGATTAGTTGTATTCGTGTTATGCGTCGCTTGATTATCAGACCTAACGGGTCAGTTTTCATTTCCCTAGGAAGTCGGTGATCGAATAGGAAAGAGTGGTTCCCTAGTGCCTAAGGGAAGGTTTTCGTATCTTAGAGCCCAAAAGTTGATTTCGAAGGGGTGTATCTATCACTTAGTGTTTGTTAAGGATTCTTGATTCGAATGTCCTTCTTTGCATTCTATCTATGTGGTCTGTAAGTTTCATGAAGTGTTCCTTGATAATCTTCCTGGTGTTTTTGACATTAGGAAAATTGATTTTGGGATTGATCTTTTCCCGGACACTTATCCTATTTTTATCCCTCCCTATAGAATGGCTCTGACTGAGTTTAAAAAATTCAAGGAGTAGTTGAAAGATCTTCTACATAAGGGTTTCATTCGCTCTAATATTTCTTCTTGGGGTTCTCCAGCTTTCTTCGTGCTTAAGAGGAGGGTTACCTTCGGATGTATATAGAATACTGCCAGTTGAATAAGGAGACAGTGAAGAATAAGTATCCACTTTCTAGGATTGATGATCTCTTCGATCAACTTTAGGGTGCTAAGTTCTTCTCTAAGATTGATCTTTGGTCGAGTTACCATTAGTTGAAGAATAGGGAAGTGGATATCCCTAAGACTGCCTTTTGCACCTGGTATGGTCATTTTGAGTTTTGGGGTGACGTCCTTTGGTTTGACTAAAGCCCAGTAGTATTTATGGACCTCATGGATTAAGTATTTTTTTAGTTCTTGGATTTGGTCGTAATTGTGTTTATAGATGATATTTTGGTGTATTCCAAAAGTGAGGCTGATCATACTAATCACCCCCATCTTGTGTTGCAAACCTTGAAAGAACTGCGGTTGTGTGCGAAATTCACAAAATGTGAGTTTTAGTTGAATACTATGGACTATCTGGGCCATTTTGTTTCTAGTGAAGGGATCGTGGTGGATCCACAAAAAATTATGTTGTGATGAAGTAGCCTAGACCTATGACTCCAATAGACATTCGGAGCTTCTTTTGTTTAACCGATTATTATAAGAGGTTTGTTGAAAGTTTTCTTCTATTTCTACCCCATTAACTAAGTTTACTCACAAGAAGGTAAAGTTCTTGTAGTCTGATGCTTGTGAGGGTAGTTTCAAGAAGTTTAAGGATAAGTTGACTTTGACTTCGGTCTTGGCTCTACCTGAGGGTACTGATGGTTTCGTTGTATATTGTGATGCATCCCCGGTGGGACTGGGTTGCGTGTTGATGCAGTATGGCAAGGTGATTGCATATGATCCTAGAAAGTTAAAGATTGATGAGAAGAACTATTCGACTCATGATTTGGAATATTTAGCTGTGGTGTTTGCATTGAAGATCTGGCGACACTATTTGTACAATGTCCATGTAGAGATTTATTTTGATCATAAGAGCTTGCAATACATGTTCTCTCAGAAAGAGACAAATCTTAGGTAAATTAGGTGGCTTGAGTTGCTAAAGGACTATGACATGAGTCTTCACTATCACTTAGGTAAAGATAACGTGGTTCCTGATGCTCTTAGCAGGTTATTTATGGGGAGCTTATCTCTTATGGACAAAGAGAAAGCGGGATTTGGTGAAGGATATTCATCGTTTGGCAATCTTAGAGTTTGTTTCATGGATTTTGAGGATGGTAGGGTGATTGTTCAAGAGGTGGCGAAGATATCTCTTGGTGAACAGGTGAAGGAGAAACAGGTTTTAGATCCTATCTTGATGCATATCAAGGATGAGGTGGGTCATTAGAAAGTGATGGCTTTCTATATTGGCGGATGTGGTATCTTGAGGTACCAAGGTAGATTATATGTTCCCGATGTTAATGGGTTGTGAGGAAGAATTTTGGCTGAGGCTCATGAGTCGCGTTATACTGTTCATCCTGGTTCGACGAAAATGTATCATGATCTTATGGAGATTTTTTGGTGGAATAATATGAAGCTGGACGTGGCCAATTTTCTGGCTAAGTGCATAGTGTGTCAACAAGTGAAGGTGGAGCACTTGAAGCCCAGTGGCTTGACTCAAGAGATTGAGCTACCGTTGTGGAAATTGGAAATAATTACTATGGATTTTGTTACCGGCCTTCCGTGGTCTCGCCAACAATTTGATTCTATTTGGGTCATCGTGGATAGGATGAACAAGTCTGCACATTTCTTGCTAGTAAGGACTAATTTCTCTTCTAAGGATTATGCCAAGTTGTTCATTGAGGAGTTCGTGAAGTTGCATGGAGCTCTAGTTTATATCATTTCCGATCGTGGTACCCAGTTCCCATCTCACTTTTGGAGGTCGTTCCAGTGAGGTTTGGGGACTAAGCTAACCCTTGGTACTGCTTTTCATCCGCAGATGGATGGGTAAGCAAAAAGGACAATTTAGGCCTTAGAAGATATGCTTAGGGCTTGTGTATATTATTTCAGTGGTAGTTGGGTTGATCACTTGCCTCTCATAGAATTCACATATAACAACACTTATCACTCTAGCATTGGTATGGTTCCGTTTGAGACTTTGTATGGTAGGAGGTGTAGGTCTCTTATTGGGTGGTTTGAGGTTAGTAAAAA
This sequence comes from Capsicum annuum, assembly GCF_002878395.1. NCBI lineage: Eukaryota > Viridiplantae > Streptophyta > Magnoliopsida > Solanales > Solanaceae > Capsicum > Capsicum annuum. The sequence continues at coordinate 1,107 of NW_025894044.1, read as the reverse complement.
TAGTTTATTCGGCCCTGATTTGGTTCACCAAGCCCTGGATAAGGTGAAGGTGATTCAAGATAGGCTTAAGACAGCCCAAAGTCACCAAAAGTTCTACGCAAATGTAAGACAGAGGGAGTTGGAGTTTAATGTTTGTCACTGGGTGTTCTTAAAGGTATCTTTCATGAAGGGCGTGATGCTGTTTAGGAAGAAGGGAAAGCTTAGTACCCATTGTGTTGGTTCGTATTTGGTTTTGAAGAGGGTTATCAATGTTGCATATGAATTGTAATTACCTTCTAGCTTGAGTTCCATTTATCCGGTCTTCCATGTTTCGATGTTAAGGAAGTGCATGGGTGATCTTTCATTGGTTTTTCCTTTAGAAGGTGCAAGCATTTCAAATTCCTTGTCTTATGAGGAAGTTTTGATGGAGATATTAGATCGATAAATCTATCAGTTATGGATGAAGGACTTGGATTTAGTAAAGTTTCTTTGGAGGAACCAAAAGTTTGAGGAAGCTTCTTGGGAAGCCGAGGAGGACATGAAGTCCAAGTATCCATTCCTATTTTCTATTTTGGAAATCGTGCTTAAGGTATGTGTGTGATCTTAACATCTTTATTTTTTGTCTTTGTTAAAAGTAAGTGTGGAGGTATTTATGTGTTAAATCATGCTAACGTATGACTTGACCCATTATTCGAGGATGAATGATCTTAAAGGGGGAGAATGTAACACCCCGAATTTTAGTCCTTGAATTTTTTGAAATTTTATCCTTACTGTCCTGATTATGACTCACCCTACGTGTCATATGGTGTCTTGACAGGTCATATAACCCCAGTCATAAGGTTTTGAGTGAATGGTGCTTGAGTTGCTGTCCTAGGTACGACTTGGGGACACAGGCCATAAAGACCCTTGACGAGTCATTGGACTCAAATCGTAGCCTAAATAATGTGTGTGTGGCTAATTTCTGCTCTGAGTACGAATGGCTCAGTACGAGTAGTGACGACTCGTTATCGAGTCTTTTTGTGCCAATCGTAGGACATCCAGTTTTTAACCTAATTTATTTATGTATTGACTACAAATGGACCCCATAAGTCATATGGTCCTATTACTAGCCATGTATACGAGTTGAAA
>NW_025894043.1:0-1922 GCF_002878395.1 Capsicum annuum | reverse complement strand
ATGAATATTTTAGGTATCTTCAGTCAGGAAGGATGCAACCTTTGCATTTTTTAATCCTACACCATCATTTCTGTAGTCGTGCAGGGGCCCCATACCTGACCAGTTATCCTACCAAAAGTAGCATGTACCTGATTTGATTCTCCATAGGATATGTTTTTCAACTTCCCTTTTATATTTCATCATGTGTTTCCATACCAAAGATAGACCATTAAACCCCTTCCTGGCCATAATATTTATTCTCTAGCAGTATTTAGCTTGCAAAAAGTTATCCCAAAGAGTGTTTCTGGTTCTAAATACCTACTATTGCTTCAGCTGCATAGCTTTACATAGTTTAGAAATATGACTAATACCAATTCCTTCTTCAATAACTGGGAAGGAAAGATTCCTCCAAGATGCCCAGTTGTATTTATTGTTGTTGTCCTTCTATCCCAAATAGAAATTAGCAGACATGCATAAAAGTTATTTTAATATAGTCTTAAGTGGGATATATGCTGAGAGGATGTTAATGGGGATTGATTGGAGGGTATGCTTCACCAAAATAGCTCTACCTCCATAGCTAAGAAGTCTAGATTGCCAAACTGATATTTTGGAAGCTACTTTGCCGACCAATCTAGCATAGTGACTAATTCTTTGCCTTCCAATATAAATTGGACATCCAAGGTAGGTAATGGGGTTGTGCTTTTTTTGAAAACCAATTTTACCTATGATCCTTGAGACAGTTGAGGGGAAATCTTGATTTGGCAGCAGGAAGTGACTCTTATCTTTGTTGATGAGTTGGCCAAATACTTCTTCATATAATGCCAATATTTTTATAATCAATCTTAATGTCTATCTCCTTCTAGTAGTAATATGATAATATCATCAACAAAGCTGAGGTGGTTGATTTGAGGCCCTTTCCATTCCATGTGAAAGCCATAATATTGAGGATGGTGATGTAGATTATATATTTAAGGCTCTTGATCAAACTTTATCCCCAAGGATGAATAAGGTAGGGGAGAGAGGGTCACCTTGTTTTAAACCCCTTGTAGAATGAAAGAAACTATGTCTGATACCATTCACAAGAACTGAGTACCAGTTATTTGATAGGGTCCCCCAAATCATATCAATGATTACTTCACCAAATTCAAATTTTCTACGAACAAGGCAATTGTATGACCAGGATACCCTATTATAAACCTTGACCATGTGAAATTTTATAACTACATTTCTACCTACAACAGGCTTCTTAATGCCACTAATAATTTCCTAGGAAAGCATGATATTTACTACAATATTCCTGCCTTTCACAAATCTTGACTGGTTGCTGGACATAAGAGAAGGAAGGATAGGGGCTAATCTAAGGTGAACCGGTTTAGAAATGACTTTGTTTGTAAAGTTACTCAAGTTGATGGGACTATATTCAGAAAGTTTGTTAGGGCGGGTTACTTTAGGGAGCAAAATCAAACAAGTATGTAAAAAGAATTTAGGTATAACATGTCTACAAAAGAAATAAATCACAACTTATAGAAGATCCTGACCTATGATATGCCAGCAGGACTAGAAAAACTTCCCATTCATGTCATCAGGGCCAACTGCCGAGTGGCATTCGTTGAAAAAACTATAGCTTTCAATTCTTTTAGGGTTAGAATTTCCTGGAGGGTATCATTTTGATCACCTAAGAGAATTTTAGGAATATTAGATAACATCTATTCTTATACATATTATGCTTTCCCAGTAAATATATCATGGAAGTGTTTATATGTTGTTGCAACAATTTCAGCATCCCCTTGAATCCAGTCCCTTTCTTTAGTTTTTATTTTGTGAATAAATATTTTTTTTCGTCTGATAAAAGCATGAAATTAATTGGAATTTACATCACTATATTTAAACCAGTTTAGTTGAGACTTTTATCTTAAGGTAGTATTCTCCACCTCTAAATGTCT
>NW_025894042.1:0-5189 GCF_002878395.1 Capsicum annuum | reverse complement strand
AGTTGGAGGGGGTTTAGTTGTACCTTTCTACGAGAAATTTGTATAGTTAATTTAGGGGTAATCTAGATATTTCCCCTCTTAACCTCTCATAACCCCATGACATAAAGAACTTTTTTGGGGATTCATTAACCTATTTGAAATCAATAAAACTCTCCTAAACACTCTAAAATTCTCTCAAGTCTCTTGTGTCAAGAAAGGTTAGGGTTTCTTTTAAGGTAGTCAATTTGAGGCTTACAAGGGTGGTTTCTCTCCCATCTTCTTCATAATATAAGGCATGATACTCCTCCCTTATTTCTAGTTCAACTAAAGGTATGATTTAATTTAAGGTTTTCATGGCATAAATGTGGTATGGTTTTGGGTTTTTAATTATATGTTGGGGGTTTTGGTTATAAATGGTTTGGTTATGGTTTTCCCATATTTCTACTTATGGTTTTGATATTGTAATGGTGGATTGAACATGTGGTTACATTGAAATGGTTAATTGGTACTTGGTTTTGGTTTTGGAAACTATATGCCCTCAACATGTTTGATAAAAAGCCTATGAAAATGTTTTTGTTACATTGTTGAACTTTTATTAAAACTCTTTCAAGGTATAAAGTGATAATGGAACCCTAAATTGGTTTGGATGCTTTTAAATGGTTACATGGTAAGGCCTTTGAGGTCATTGTTATAGTTAAATTAAAAGCCTTGTAGGGTACATTAGAATCCCCCAAGCAAACATAATAATAAACTACTTGTGGGGTACATGGGAATCCCCTATGCAAACTTAATAATAATGGAATCTATAGGTACATGGGAATCCCTTTCTTTTAAAAGATTGGATAAAGACATTGCTTGTAAGCTATAGTCGGTATGAACATACCACTTCTAATAACCTTGGTTAATAATAAATGGAATTGGTGGTTTCATTATGTGCTAATGGTTTTAATTGGAAAATAATGGCAGGGTGTGATAACTAATTGTAAAGGTGTGAATCCAATGGACGGAAACTAGAAACTCATGTTTTCCGACATGAGGATTGGCCCTGGAGACCATATACTATACTTATGGGGTACATAGGAATCCCTAAAGTTACACTGTATATATGTATCATGGAGAGCGAAGGGTACACGGGAATCTGATACTCCTATAGTATCTTCAGTTTATATGGCTACACGCATCAGGGCCCGTTCAGAGGGTAACACTTGACCCATATAACCCTTGGGTGGTTCTAGGATAGTTAAGCAACATATACCTAAGTTAATGGTTTTAAAGGAATTCTAAACCCGATTCCCTTTCCCAGCATGGATTAAATATATATATTTATATATATGTATAATATATATATATATATATGTATGGTCATTAATACGTGTGGTTGTTTACTTGGTTTTATTGGTTGGCACTATTTAATCCTTATTCCTTTTTACTTACTAGCATTCACCTGCTAACCCATCTTCGGGCGGTTATATCCTGACACGATGTAGGAACTGGTCATACTACTCCTCTACTCAGTGATCGAATTCGGGATTAGCTTGTGTTGGATTGAAGTGGTAACTATGGAAGGCTCAATTTCATGTCATGGATTTCCTTACACACTTTGGTTATTTAAAGATTTTGATTTTTGTCTATGGTAGAGGACATGTCCCGATCAGATATTGTCTTACTTTTGGATAACGGCTTTGTGGGACTACTGTGGGTTGGTATGGACAGTGTTGGTATTGGTGTCATCCTTATCATTGGTATTGGTCTTGGGGCTAACACCAGTTACTGTATTTGATTTATAATTGTTCCATTTTGTTTTGGATTGTATATATTCATATATTTGGAACTCATCTGATATGGTAGGTAGGGCGGTTATGGTAGGGCATAGAGGGTGGTCTCCATTCCTGATTAGGCTTAAGGCACCCCACATGACTAGGCCTTGGTTTGGGTTATGTCAAAACCCTTGTCTAAGAGATCCTTTAGTTTCTCTTTAATCTTATTCAACTTAGTCGAAGCCATCTATATGGGGTAATAGAAATAGGATGAGTGTCTGAAATAAGATCTATCCTAAATTTAATCTCCCTATTGGGAGGGATACCAGGAAGGTCATCAGGGAAGACCTTAGGAAATTCATTCACCACCGAGACAAAATATAAACAAGTACCCCCCGAGTTAGAATCTTTAACCCAGACCAGATGATATAGACACCCCTTGAGATCAATCTCCGAGCTCTAAGATATGATATAAGCCACCCTTTAGGAGCTAGGTAACCACCCTTCCACTCAATAACCAGCTCATTAGGGAATTTAAAGATGACCTTATGGGTTGGATAGTCTATAGTAGCATAGCATGAGTGCACCCAATCCATCCCAAATATGACATCAAAATTAACCATGTCTAATTCAAACAGATCCACTAAAGTCTCTTGACAATCCGCAGATACCACACACCCCCTGTAGACTCTCCTGTCAACCACAGAGTTACCCACTGGGGTAGAAAAATAAAAAGGGTCTAAAATACACTCGGGAACAAAATCAAAATGCACAGCCATATAGGGATCATATAAGAAAGAGTGGACCCCGAATACTGTAAACAGCACACATAACGGGAAAAGAGTTTAAATATACCAGTAACTACATTAGGTAATTCCTCGGACTCCTTATGGGAAGTGACAACATAGAGTCAATTCCAACTAGTGTCGGAGCCAGATAGTGTACCCTTTGGTATAGGAGCCGATGAAGAGGCAACAAGAACCTTGTTTTCCTTAGAAGCAACCTTGGCCATTGGATAATTTCTAATCATGTGCGTTGGCTAACCACTGTTAAAGCATTTTTCCTTTCCTTTGTCACAGTAAACCCGATACAATCGACCACAAAATCTACAGAAAGGATATGATGGAGTTGATTGGGCCCCACTAGCCTGAGATTGGGCACCTTATGCCTTATAATTATCGCTACTATAAAAATGCTTATTATCCAACAGCTTTGGGTCGGAAGCACTATCTATTGAGTAAGACCCAGAATTTCCCCATTTCTTTTTAGGTAACTTTTCACCATCCCTGCCACTCTGCTATTAGCCATCACCCTGATCAGAAAATCTAAAATTCTTGATCTGCATTTCCTTAATCTTTGCCTGCTTTCTCTTCTCTTCCTCAAATTTTTTCATGTACGCAAAGAACCTATATATGTCTATGTCCTAGTTCAACAAGGCAACCTTACTCTTTAAAATCAAGTCTCAAAACAACCCAAAAGTGAACTTCCTTATTCCAGCCCTTATTCTAGAAACCAAATCTCAAGAATACCAAGACAGCTAGTGAAACTTTAAGGAATACTCCTTGATTGACATCTTTCCATGATTTAGGTTAACAAACTATTCTGCCTTCACCTCTCTTAACTCTAAAGGAATGAAGTGGTCCAGAATGGCACTAGAGAAATCATCCCATAGGGCTGACTCAACTTTATCACCCTTAAACTATTCCTATTCCTTATATCGTTGGTATGCTATATCTTTCAATTGATAGGCAACAAATTCCGCACCCTCTATGTTAGTAACATGCAAAATATGGAAGATCTTTTCTATCTCATCAATAAAACCCTAAGGATCCTCTTCAACCTTAACACTAATGAACATAAAAAGGATCAACCTCATAAACTAGCCAACTTTTGTGGCATCAAAAAATAGAGTAACAGAAACACTATGCTCAGCCTGAGAAGCTACCAAATGAGATAATATTTGAACAAAATGATGAAACTCGGCATTCATCACATCAGCCTAAGGATCTCGAGAAGGACTTAAGGGACTGGTGGAACTCTAGGAGGACAATAAGGTACTGGACCCCTCGGTTGAGTCTGGACCTCATACGTAGGATGGGTCCCATCTACATTGTCCTTGGGTGGGATAGAGGAGTTTTTGTGAACTTCATATTATCAGGAAAGCATAACCTAAAGAGCAAACAAATGGACATTAGAGAAGATTTAAAGACCTTTGACTCTGTATCTAAAAAATAGAGCACAAGAAAGAGAAAACATTCCAAAATGCCTCTTAGCCTCTTCTTTATGAGTGTGGTGTGCTACACAGTCTTTAAAAAGACTCTACTCGACACGAATTTGTGGACTCGTAATTGACCATGAACCTAGGCCTCTGATACCAATATGACATGACCCAAACTAGGGTCTAGTCGGGTAAAGTATCTCAAGTCCAACCAGGATTAGAGACCAACAACAATACCCCACCGTCAACCACCCTACTACCCATGTTGAATAAATTCCAAATAAATAAAAAGATAAAATAATAATAATACAAATACAATAACATAAATTCTATAACAATAACAAAAAAGACACAACTAAATATCCTGCTAATACCAATTCCAATACCAATACTAATACACACGCTAACATTAATACCAACACCGCCCATGCCTAGAGTAGTCGTAAAAACACTCTAAGTAGAATCAAGGAATATCCAATCAGGATATGTTCTCGGCCATATCCAAAATCAAAACCAAATAAATAACAATAATGAAAGAAATTCCATAGCATAAAATAGAGTCTTCTGGAGTATAGAAGCTCACCACCTTAATCTGACTCAAACCTATCCATGAATCTAAGTCACTAAGCAGGAGAAATTGTAGTATGGCCAGTTTTTACATTGCATGGAGATACAATACCCGAAGACAGTTAGCAGAGTGAACTCTAGCATGTAGCTTAAGGATAAAGGTAAAATAATGCCACCGTTCACAGCCAAATTAGATAACCATATGAAATCACATATATACATATATACATACCATGCTGGGATAGAGAACAAGATTTAGAATGCATTTAAAATATTAATCTGGGTTGTGTAGCTTAGTCGTCCAAAAACCACCCATGGGCTATATAGGTTCAGCTTCCCTGCTGACAAGTCCCCAGTACAAGTTAGCCACAAGATTAAAGAAAAGAATCGAAGATGACTAGTACATACCTAAAATATAAAGTGTTACATCACGCACACGATCACCAAAACCACCCTCACATCGGCAAGCATGAGTTTCCAGTGTCGGTCCCCCCGAGACCCCCACCTTCCATGGCTTTGCTACTCAATCTCCTTTAATCTAATATTAAATTACGTACACATTCCTAACCACTTACCAAGGAGTATTTTAATTGATCATTAATCATTGATATTATCATACCAAAACTAGAGCTTGCAAGTCAATTATTGAAACTCCCTAAACTTTGGCC
>NW_025894041.1:0-1209 GCF_002878395.1 Capsicum annuum | reverse complement strand
GGCAAAAATTATAAACAGCTATTTGAGGACAAAAAATTAAATATCACCCCCCAAAAAGGTGCAATTCGTGCAAAAACTTTAATAATTTTTTGAAGACAGATTTAGATAATCTGATTTGCAATGTAGAGTCAAACTATAACTTAAATAGCAAACGTATACTCTCACCTCTAATTGGTTCATGTGAGTCATCAAACTTATAACGGATGTTAATGTGATGAGGTCACTTGGGATTGACCAAAATATGTCATTTTGAACACCTGTCAACTTTTGATTGGTCATTATTTTGATGGCGAATTACCACCTCATTTGAATACATGACATAATTCTGTTGGTCTTAAATTTTACTAGGATACCAAGATATATTGACATATGGAATGAATATGGACATTAAAATAAATTGAATTTTAAACTTAAATCTTATAAATGAACTTATTTAATTGTCTAGTCAAATAAATTATTTAATTCAAATAAGCATGAAGTTGATTAAAATTTGGATGAATTTAACCTAATACAATTTATGCTTCTATAGATGTATACAAAATAATAGATTTTAAGTTTGTACCTTCTATAATAAATTGTAGCATATTCCAAGGTTCATACTATCACAATCCGAGCTGAGGCCCTGGCCGCAACGGGCATCCCGAACCATCAAGGCCCAAAACTCCTATAACTCCCCAACCCACTAGTGATATTGTCCTCTTTGGGCTATGGCCTGCACGACTTTAAAATGCGTCACTAGAAAGTAATGTATTTTGCCGATGTGGGACTCCGTCCTAAGTTGGGGTATTACATACATCCCCTTATGATCTCAGCATCCTCGCTGAGGTTTTTTCCGCCTTATCGGAATTTGCCTACACTCAGTTTGAACTCTGACCCACATCAACAGGGCTGACACAGGAGAGGCTCTAAAACCATTCTGTCATGACCCGAGCCGAGACCCCTGTAATTCCCCAACCCACTAGTGATATTGTCCACTATGGGGTTAAGCCCGCACGGCTTTAAAACGCGTCACTAGGGAGTAAGGCTTTCTTATTTATATACCTAGTATCCCTCCTGTGTTTTGCCGAGAGACTCCTTCCTAAGTTGAGGTGTTACATATATTTTCAAAATATATTTTAGTAATGATTATTAGTGTTGGCTTGATAAGGCCAAAGTTCAATTGTGTATTTTGATAGTTATTTTCCAAATGGATTAAGTTGTAAAATTTTA
>NW_025894040.1:0-1028 GCF_002878395.1 Capsicum annuum | reverse complement strand
GCGCCTCCCATTTTTTGTTTTGTCACTTATTTGTCGGGTGATGTTTCTTCTTTCCTTTTTTTTTTGGCGAGTGCTTCTTCATCTATTATCTTTCTCGTTTGTTTAATAAATCAGACTAATCACCTTTTCTTTAAAAAAATCTATCAAAAAAAACAATCAACTAAAATTTTATGTTTTATCTTTTTTTTTGGTTAACAGTCAAATATAAAATTGAAATATGTAATTTCTAGACTTTTTCTAATCAATCAAATAAAAAAAGAATGTATTTTTATTGGTTATATTAAAATATTATTTTTATATAATAATACAGATTTTGTATATATTTTATATAAATATATATTTTATGCAATAATGATACAGTTTCTATACATATACTTATTACATATTATAATTATAGCATTTTTATACATATTCTATACAAGCTCGAGCTGTAATAATTATTCAGATACAAATTTTATACAACAATTGTATAATTTCTACACATATTATATACAACTCTGTATTTTATACAACCATTATGTAATTTTTATGCACATTTTGTATATATAGTACAAATACATATTTTATACAACACATGTCCAGTTTCTAGACGCATCCTATATAATTTCTATACATATATCTTGTTGTTTAACATATATTCTATTCAATAATTATACAATCTCTATACAATTGTATTTATTTATTTTCTTAAAAAAATAATTTTTTAGCCCAAAACTAAAGTATAGTAGAAGAGAAAAAAAGCACAATGAACTATTCAAAAACGGGGCAAAAATGGGGCAAAAACAAAAAACAAAAAAAAAACTATTTAAAGACCAAAATGACCAACAGATGAAATTTATATGGTCGAGTGACCATAGAAGTGTGAAGTTTCAAATGGTCATTTCAGTCACCAACAGTATGGCTGAGTGGTCATAGGATGTCTTTTCCCCTCTCTTTTCCATATTCAAAAAATTTTAACTTTCAAATATTTTTTCAATCCATAACGAGAAATTTTATTTTAATTAATATATCTAATTCAATATGTCAAG
>NW_025894039.1:0-1164 GCF_002878395.1 Capsicum annuum | reverse complement strand
AGATTCTTGATTTCAGTATCCGAAGACTAAGGAACAAAGAAGTTCCCTTGGTCAAGGTGTTATGGTGAAACCAATATGTTGAGGGTGAAACTTGGGAAGCTGAGGCGGATATGCGATCCAAGTACCCGCACCTATTTTCCGCAAAATCCGATCAAGCCGAAGGTACCGTTCTTTCCTAAACCATGCACTTTTGATAAAAGTTGCAACAATTCAGCTGTCATTTATTATGTGTTCAGCAGTATTTTCTTGAATTTTATGCATTCTATGTTGCATTCGGAGTGAGAAACGATGTGGTGATGAGTCTAACGAATGGTTTCATCTGTATGCTCTATTCCCTATCTAATCTTAGCATGTCTAGCGTCATTCGAGGATGAATGTTTCCAAGGGGGAGATGATGTAATACCCTGGAAAATTTTTCGTTGAAATTTTGTGCGTAAACGTGTTGGGTTCTATCTTCTAGAATGAATTATAAATTTTTCATGCAGAATGTCTTAGATTATGACCCACCATTACATAGAATATCAAACAAGCATTCCAACGATATGTGTATCATCCAAATTGAACACCCGAGCGATGAGTTATGAACATTCCAATCGAACCGTGAATAGTAGTGAACAGTAAAACGTGCGGGAAAAAGTACTGAGGCCTGGCGTATTTTTGCTCCAACTTTAAACGATCATAAATCCTTGTACATAATGATCTGGGTGATCTACTATATATCAATGGAAATCTCTGCGAGTCCTCTTTCCAATGAGATTAGTTTCATCAAATTTGTTTATTGGATCAAAAAGTTATGGTCGATCTACTTCAGCCTATCAAAATTAAATTTTTGGGTCAATTTCAAACAATCATAACTCCTCGTAAATAATGATATGGGTGATATACTGTATATCAACGGAAAGATATGAGATTTCTCTTTGTAATGAAATTGTTTTCATCCAATTTGGATATCGGAGTAAAACATTATGTTTGATCTACTGTGGACTATCAAAATAGTCCACAAAAGGACAGATTCAAGAATTATTTGATTTTTAGGGGTGTTTTGGTCATTTTCCCTCACCCAAAATCCATCCAAACCCTATATTAAAGCCTATTAAAAGCATTATATGTTATATTTCATCAAATTCCCTCAAAAAGGAAACCCTAAGCTCCTACATCCAACTT
>NW_025894038.1:0-11175 GCF_002878395.1 Capsicum annuum | reverse complement strand
ATTCATATGAGGTCCGCATACTCCAGAATGAACTCCAACCATGATTGCTAAAGCTTTTTTTGCATCTACACATCTCAAAAGTCCCAGATCAGGGGTTCTTTTGTATAAGATTCCCCCACTTAAGAAAAATCCACTAGCCAAATGCTTAATAGTCCTCTTTTGATCATTGGTGGCATGTTTTGGGTACTCTTCTGACTGGATGTACTACTTGATATCAAAGAACCAAGGTTCGCCATTGAGCTCTTCTTAAACTACATTATAATAAGCATGTTGATCACGACTCTATATATGCACTGGATCGATGTAGGCCTTATCAGGGTGTTGGAGAATTGAAGACAAAATGTCCAAAGCATCAGGAATCTCATTGCGAATTCTTGTAATATGCCTAAACTTTACAAACACAAACCGTTGACATAGATCTTTCAAGCATTGTCGATACGGTTTTAGCTTTAAATCTCGTGTCTCCTAATCACCTTAAATCTGATGGACGAGAAAATTTGAATCCCCCAACACTAATAGTTCTTGGACTCCCATATCAATAGCTAGCCTCAAACTTAGAATGCAAGCTTTATATTCCGTCATGTTATTGGTGCAATAAAATCAAAGTTGCGCTATTACCGGAAAATATTGCCGTACCTCAAAGATCAGAACTGCACCTATTCCGAATCCTTTCATGTTGACAGCTCCATCGAAGAACAACTTCCAACCTGGATCATAATCTATAACGACTTCATCGACACCCAACACTTTTTCATCAGAAAAATATGTCTTTAATGACTCGTACTCTTATCAATAGGATTCTTAGCAAGATGATCTACCAAGGCTTGGGCTTTCATGGTGGTTTGAGTCACATATATAATGTCAAACTCGGTAAGCAATATTTGCCATTTTGCGAAATGACCGATCAGCATAGGCTTCTGAAAGATATACTTCAAAGGATCCATGCGGGAGATGAGATAAGTAGTGTAGGATAAAAGATAATGCTTCAACTTTTTTGCTACCCAAGTTAGGGCACAATACGTCCTTTCAAGAAGAGTGTACCTAGACTCATATGTTGTGAACTTCTTGCTAAGATAATAAATAGCCTGCTCCTTTTTACCCGTGACATCATGTTGACCCAAGACACAACTGAAAGAATTATCCATGACCGATAAATATAAGATCAAAGGCCTACCAGGCTCTGGTGGTACCAGCACGGGCAGATTTGATAGATATCTTTTGATTTTGTCGAACGCTTCCTGACATTCTTCAGTCCACTCTACCGCAGCACTCTTTTTCAGCAACTTGAAAATGGGCTCACACGTGGTTGTGAGTTGAGCAATAAACCTGCTAATGTAGTTAAATCTAACCAGAAAACTCATCATCTCTGTCCTATTCTTGGGTGGAGTCAAATCCTGGACGGCTTTGATTTTTGAGGGATCCAATTCAATTCCCCGACGGTTGACTACAAACCCCAATAGCTTTCCAGACGGAACTCCAAATACATATTTTTTTGGGTTGAGTTTGAGATTATACCTGGGAAGACTTTCAAATAACTTTCTTAAATCTTTAACATGGTCAACCTGACTCTTTGATTTAATAATCACATCATCTAGATAGACCTTAATCTCCTTATGCATCATATAATGAAACCTAGTGGTCATGGCTCTTATGTATGTTGCTCCAACATTCTTCAAACCGAACGGCATCACTCAATAACAATAGGTCCCCCATGGTATGATAAAAGACGTCTTCTCTGTGTCTTCATCATCCATAATGATCTGGTGGTATCCGGTATAGCAATCCACAAAAGAGGCAACCTCATGTTTAGCGTAGTTGTCCAGCAAAATATGGATGTTGGACAGTGGAAAATCATCCTTGTGACTTGCTCTATTCAAATCACGGTAATCAACACATACTCAAATTTTGCCATCTTTCTTTGGGACAAGAACAACATTGGATAACCACGTAGGATAACGAGCCACTCGAATGACTTTGGCTTTAAGTTGTTTTATGATTTCCTCTTTGATTTTAATACTTACACCACTTTTAAACTTTCTCAACTTCTGTTTGACAGGAGAGAATGCGGGATCACTTGGCAATTTATGGCCTACTAATTTAGTGCTTAACCTACTTTATAATCAATTAGTTCTTGAATCATTCCATCTTTTAACAGTGGCAAAGTATGTACACTTATTTTAGTTTCCTTAACATCTTCTTGATTCCCCAGATTAATTGGCTCAGTTTCATTCAGATTAAGATTCGGCTTGTCTTCAGAATGTTCCAACACTTTGATTATTTCTTCCAGCGCCTCTTTTTCATCATATTTCTCCTCTTGCTTCATTATATCTTTATTAGTTTGGATTTTAAGATCAGACTAAAAATTCCGCATGCATGTTATGTCATTAGAGTCAGCATAAAGAGAACTGTATAAAGAAAAGACAAAACAAAATACATTAGACACAAAATAAAAGGGATATTGCATTTTATTAAAAGGGAAAGATAGGAGGGTTTAAACACAAACAACAGAATATAGACAAGCTAAATTCTAAGTTACAACCCTGGAATAACTCAAAAAACTGAAAGGAAAATAAAATAAACTACCAAAACTCCCTCCTGATGGGGAGAGGAGTGACTTCCCAATTGTTGAGACAGACAGCTGGGCCTATGAAATGCACATCTGCCTTACTGGTACCTTCTCCTGCTTCAACCATATCAACTTTAATCAACAGGTTCTGGAAGTCATCAACCAATTCAACTTTAAATTCTACATGCTTTGTGACACCGCTCTTGACAAATGACTAACTGAGCAATGACGTTGGGCAGGGAAGTGACCATGTTTCCTTTTTACTTTGCTTGGCCTTCTTCAGATCATGAGCCGTAGGTTCAAATCCCAGACCAAAAGTGCCCATGTTCTCCCTCGGACATATGGGACAAATTATACCGTGCAGAGACACTCCCAAACCCCTTCCTGGCTCGAATCCATATTTCAAAAGCTTACTCACCATCATGATAGGAGCGGAAGACAATTGCAGTCCCGAAATGAGTTGCCCTTCAAGGATACGATTTACTGGCACTGTATCAAAAGTTTGATGGACAAACGTCTCCTCTACATTATTTTCTTCAATTAAAGACAGGGGAGAGTCTTTGTAGGTGGAAAAATCCCCTTCACCATGAATAACCACTTCTTGCCTGTCATGTCCAAACTTGATCATCTAGTGCAAAGTAGATGCAACCGCCTTGGCCTTGTGGATCCATTGTCTTCCCAATAACAGATTGTAAGAGGAGTTGATATTCAACACTTGTAACTCTAGGGAGAATTCAACAGGCCCTATAATCAACATTAGTTCTATTTTGCCAATGGATTTAGACTTTGCTTCATCGAAAGCCCTGACATATACATTGTTGGGCCTGATCCTCTTCACACTAATATTCAACTTTTACAAAGAGGAAATAGGGCAAATATTTGCACCAGAATCCCCGTCAATCATGACATGGGTGACGTAGAAATATTTTCACTTCACTGTAATGTATAGACCCCGATTATGCCTCGCACCTTCAACAGGCAATTCATCGTTAGAGAAGCTGATCCGATTGACCTCACAGATTTTTCCAACCATTTTCTCGAGCTGATTTACTGTAATCTCCCTAGGAACATATGCTTTATTTAATACCTTCAATATAATATCACGATGTTCCTTGGAATGCAATAACAAAGATAAGATAGAAATTTGAGCAGGGGTCTTTTTCAACTGATCTATTATTGAAAACTCTGGCAACTTCATCTTTTTCAAAAATTCTTCGGCTACTTCTTCGGTGATAGGATTTTTGATAGATGAAGGCCCACTCACAATTGGCTTGGGCTTCCTTAAACCTTCTGGCATGAAGCATCTTCCTGATCGAGTCAAACCCCTTACCTCATCTACATATTTCATAACTTCCTTCCCCTGATAAGTCATTACAGTCTGCTTATAGTTCCAGAGAACCTTTTTTATATCAACTATTAGAGGTTGGATCACTGGTTTGATGATAATAGGAACTGCAAATGCCCCTTTCACCATCAAGATAGGCTTACCTAGAGCTCCTACCACCGTCAACTTAGGTTTGTCCTGACTTAAATCGACATCTTTTTTGGCTCCTTGTACTGTGATCATGGGTTTCTTTTCGCTCTCTTGGACTTTATCTTCTCCTATTTCTTCCTGGCTCAATGATATTGCTTTCAATGAGTCCGCCACATTCACTGATTTATCCTTATTGGTCTGTATTCCGATAATAGGCTTATAAAACCTTGACGACTCCTTCCCATTATATATCAATTCAAATATATTAGTTTCAGCATGGGTTGGCAACAGATTCTGGTTAATATTTTGAACCTCCGAGGCCTGGACCAAAATATGATTTGCATCTATTAAATGTTGGGCGGATCTCTTTAAATGCTAGCATTTCTCGATATTGTAGCCTGGCATGTCAGAATAATATGCACACCTTAAAGAATAATCGAGATTCCTGGGAGTTGGATTTGAAAGCCTTTCTTGAATCGGGCTTAAGACCTTCATCTTTCTCAACCCATCAAACAAGCTAGCATATGTCTCCTCGAGAGACGTGAACTGATTTTTGACCGCCTTCTCTTTTTTGTAATCGGGCCTGGGTTGGAAATCAGGTCTGAAGGGGCTTTGGTAATTTGGTGGAGCTGATGGACAATTTTGTGGAGCTTGCACACGCCATTACGGGTAAGAGAGGTTTGGGCATATGGTTGTGCGCTATATACTGGGTAAGGAGGGGGTGGAATGACATACTGTGGGTTTTGCTAAGGGTAGTAATGGTGGGGAGGAATATATGGAGCTTGGACATAGTCATAGGCTTAGGATTAGGGATAGGGGCGAGGCGGTCATTTGGGATAAGAATGGGGTCCAGCAACAACGGTCGCCACATTCTCTTTCTTCTTTTTACCTCTAAACGTGCCAAATCCACCTTGAATCTCTTGTGTGGTGGCTTTCAACGCGGTAAAACTCACTATTCGGACGGTCTTGATTCCTTCCTTTATCATCTCTTCCATTTTGAGGACTTCAATAATAGACTTTCCCATTGCCGGAAGTAAATGTTGAAAATAGGTCTCATCCTGTGTCTGAATGAAGACATCTACCAGCTTACTCTCCTTTATTGGAGGCTTTACCCTGGCAGCCTGTTCACGCCACCTTATCGCATATTCCCTAAAGCCTTCATTGCTTTTCTTCTTCATGTTGGACAAGGATTTTTTGTCAGGAATCAGGTTTACGTTATACTAAAAATGTTGCACAAACTCAGAAGCTAAGTCATCCCAGCTATTCTACTTGTCGATATCTTGGTCGACAAACCATTCTGAAGCCAGATAGGAAAGACTCTCGCCAAAGAAAACCATAAGAAACTCTTTCCTTCCCCTTGTAGTCCTCAACTGGTTGCAATAACGTCTCAAGGGCTCCATGGGATCACCGTGCCCAGCATACTTCTCAAATTTGGGCATTTTAAAACTGAGGGAAAGGTTAACGTCTGGGAACATGCAAAGATCTTTATAGGTAACACTCTTATAACCTCCGACTCCCTATAAATTTCTCATGGCCTGTTCTAAACTCTTCAACTTCCACGCCATGACTTCTTGTTCCTCTGTTGCAATAGGCTTCTCCGTATCAAATGGAAACACAAGTGGCTGAGTATATCCATACAGTTCATTCATCTTCAAAGTGGGCACCGGGGCACAATCCTGATTCTCCAAAATTTTAAACATTGGTTCACTGGCAGATCGAGAAAGTACCATTATCAGACGCACAACATAGGTGAGACCTTCAAGCGATGACGGAACCACAAACACAGGTGCTGCTGGTGGTGCTGGCTGAGTAGCAGGCCTTGGTTGGGGCGCTGTCAGGGGCACAGTAGAAGTGCCTGGATAATATTATCGTGGAATGAATCCTTGCACATACTCGGGTGACTCAATAGGAACAGAGAATTATGCCTGAGAGAGAGGTGGGAAATTTAGGATATTCATAAGGTCTTCAGTGAGTGGAGGAGGAGGCATGCCACTAGCCCATGCTCGGTGTAGATCTAGCAATTGTTGTCTAAGTCTCAATACCTCATTATTGCGTTTAGAACTTTCTTCCCTGGGATCCTGATCTGGGTCAATGAGTGAATTTTCAATCTCCCTACTAGCCATGGCAAGCTTCGCTTTTGATCTAGTGAAGTACGGATGACTAGCCAGAGTGCTACAAACCAACCACTTATCTGAAAGAACATGCTCATCAAAGACAAAACCCGTTAGGATTAGGTTGAGCAACAAGCATAGAAATCACATTGTACACACCCTAGGTTTATGCATATTTCTACCAGCCTTTGAGGGTAATGAAGCCATTTTAACATCATCCTGATTTCCCCATTACATTATTACACCTCACTTTTCTGTTTTTCATCCTCATTTCGCTCTTCTTTTGCATCAGTCTCTTCTCTTCCTTTTTTCTTCTTTCATTGCTCTTTCTTTCTTTTCTTCTCTCACTATCTCATTTATTTTTATCATTCTTTATGGCTTTTGCTTTTCTTTAAATGAGGAAAAATAATAAAACAAAATGATTAGATCAAACCCAAAAATAGGTTGCCTACATATCATGTTGTACATGAATCAGATCTTGCATAGTTTGGGAGATGCATGCATGCACCACAAAGTTGAAGATTTTGGATGTTTGATTTTTTTATTTTTTTTGTCAAAGAACACGTAAAAGGAAACAACCCCGCAACTTCACTACATTTCATAAAAGAGGCAACTAAACAAACTTTGAATTTAAGACAACTTTAAAACTGATTAACAAAGACTAAACAACATTCTAGACCCCTAGGATAACATGCGTCATACTCCTAGTAGAGACTCTTAATGTTAAAATAAACTTGACACCGACTTAACAAAGACACAATACTACAATGGCAGAAAAGTAAAGGACTCAAACTAAACAAAAGATAGGAAATGCTCCTTCAAACTGGTGCTTTGCGTGATGACCATGGCTGAGATGGACCAGTCTGTGAAGTTCTCTTCCTCCTATTCAAATTTTGTAGCATATCCTGCAAAGACACCCTGATATTTGGGAAGAAGTTTCTGGCACATAACCCCACCTCATGGGGACCTGGAAAGATTGTTCTGACACCTTCATACAGTCTTGAGCAAATACGATAACTGAACTCTCAGTGTCTCCACTATGTACCCCGCACTTTCATCCTGACTGTCATCAACAATGCATTTTTCTTGTATTCTTCCTCTAAGTTGCAAGGCAATGGCCTACTAATACCCCGAGGTATGGTTTGCAGGCAGATCTCATATCTTTAAGTGTACCCTGGATCATCCAAACTTTCTTTGAAAGTATCCACTCCTAGCTTTGTTGCGTGATTCCAGAAATGCTTGTATTTGTTCTCACCTAAGGCTTGATCCTTGAAGTACTCGACATCCTTTAGAAGATCCACTACTGGTGGCACATCCTGCGACCTACCCAACTGGCACATTACCCTAGAAGGAGTGTATGGTCTAGTACAATTAAGCCCTAACATAACCAGAAGGAGTTGCATCTGACAACCCAACAAGATTACTTTTGGACGAAGCCACAAATAGGTCCATAAAATATTATCCTTAGTCCTTGACTCAAGAAACTCAATCCAAGCATCAACTCCCATGGGTATCGAGAATTTATCCAAGCGCATCCTGAGGTCCATGGCTTTCACTCAATTGGGCATGCAATAATCAATCACGTCTGGTTTAACTAAGAAAGGAGTATGCAAATGCTCTATCATCCACAATTGCAATATCAGGTTACTGCCCTAAAAAAATCTCATCCCTCCATT
Organism: Capsicum annuum; assembly: GCF_002878395.1. Classification (NCBI taxonomy): domain Eukaryota; kingdom Viridiplantae; phylum Streptophyta; class Magnoliopsida; order Solanales; family Solanaceae; genus Capsicum; species Capsicum annuum. The sequence goes on along the minus strand of NW_025894038.1, from coordinate 3,348 downwards.
CACCTTGGTTAAAGCCTTATATATTTCTGTTAAGATCATGGGTATGATAGTAACCCCGACCTTGTCCTTTTGCTTAGTGACCTTGCCCTTTTGTTGAGCGCCCTTGTCCTATTGATCCTTATGAAATAGAGCCATCACCACAGATTGCAAACGTGTATTAACACGCCTTTCTTCTTGTGGAAATACTAGAGTGCCTAAAAAAGCGAGGGTGAAGACTTTAAGACACTTTCTTTCACAACTCTGTTTAGTCATATAAAATTCATCCCAAAAGCAGTCAAAACCTTCCAAAGACCCAAATCTCGCGAATAAGAAATCCAAGGAAATCCATGATTGATTCAGAAAACCCAAATGCCTGTTGTTACTCTTCAACCCACAACCTTGAAGAAACTTGTTGCCCGAGTGGTTCCAAACTTGGATCATGCTTTTATCAATACAAGGCAAATGAAGCAGACCGGATATTTCTACCAACGTAGGCGTTATCTCACACTTTCTGAACCTAAATACTAAATTACTAGGATCCCAAAAGGTCAATATAACATCTATCATATCGGTCCGGGGCGAGATGTGTAGAAGCTCCGTAAGATCACCTAATATTTTAATTAGCTCTTGCTGGTCAACATAGTTGAACGTGCCCCACCACTTGATTAAATTTTTTGGCACCTTGCCAACCATCCAGACTTTAGACTTTGTGGACAGATCCATCCTGTAATGGCACATAAGACATTATCTCAAAATTCGGTAGGAACGAAAGATTCCCAACCCTTGGGACTTGACGCGGACATATGTCGAAGGGACAGGCCACATTATGACTCCAATTCGCCGAACAGTATTACTGAATAAAATTAGCCTACTTGGCTAAGACTTCTAACAACCCTAAATTATGAGAAAAAAGACCTAGGTTAAGGCTAAGACAAAGGCTAAAATAAAGATTATCGAACCCACCAAAGGTTGCCTACATATCCCCTCTAGGGTCTGGAATCAGGTATGCGTAGTTCGTCCAGGTTGAACAATTAAGGATTAAAATGGACTGAAACTTGACTTAAGAGACGCGATTACAGATGGATGATGAAAATAAAATCTTTTTGGGATTTTCAATTTATGAAATGGATACAACTACTACTATTTTTAAAACTTCTAAAGAAAATCTTTTTCGAAATTTCAGAATTGTGAATGCATGCTAATTAAGATAAAGGGAAAATCGTTTTGAAGTTTTTGAATTATGAATGCATGGTAAAGGAATAAGAGGAAAATCTTTTTGACGTTTTTGAAACAATGAGTGCGAAAGGTAAAAGAAATCTTGTTTTTTCTAGAATTTTGAAATTTAAAAAATAAAAGCCATAAAGAACTCTAAAAATCCTGAAACTCTTTTTTTTTGACTCACTTTTCTTTTTCTCTTTTTCTTTCGACTTTTATTTTCTTGTTTTCTCTTTTTTTTTTCAACTTTTCACTACTTACACACTTTACTTCTAACACATGTTTCCCCAAATCAGTCTATCAAATGACCACGTTACCATCAGAGATGCAACATTTAGCACGGGAGATGCTTTAGAGGTGAGTCTCCTAAGAAGGACCAAGTGGGTCCCGCTAGGTCTCAAGAAGATGCAAATAAGTATGACCTGAAGGCTGACCTACATTGGGGTTTACTAACAAGGCTGTTCGGGGGAGCGTATGGTCGATAGCGGCTTGCTTTAGCTGGCCACCTACTCTATACAACCCAACGGCTCCCCCCCTAAAATAAGGGTGACTCAACTATAGGTCGTGTATACACATGTACTACGGACTTGTTGCAGAAAGAACAACACAGGTTATGCACATGATGCTAGATATAAAGCAGTAACACATAACCAAAAACTATAAGTAAAGAGCACGAAAACGCACAACAGAGATAACACAAACAATAATCACAAACAATGTTTATATACTCGTAATGCCAAACAAAGCCGATACGACTCCAAAATAAGCTCGCATTTTGAAAGTCTCCCAAGCAGAGTCGCCATAGCTGTCACACCTTTTTTTTTTACTCCCAAAAAATTAATTTTATAGTTAGAGAAAGGGTTTTATTATTAAAGTGACAAAATACGAAAATTATTTCAAAAAAGGATTCATTAGTTTCAAAACTCAGAGTTGTCACTTGGCATAAATCAGGTGTGCCAAGTCACCCTTGGATATCCTTTTTCAAAAGGATTTTAACTCAATAAAACTGATCCGCGAATAGAGATTCCGGCTAAGGAATTTTGTTGACCGAGGGGAAGGTGTTAGGCACCCCTCGATCTCGTGGTTCGACCACGGTCGCTTGGTGGAGTATATCGACTAATTTGAACACTATGAATGTATAAACCACACCAAACTAAATAAAACGATCAATCAAGCAAACAAATCCAAAAAAAAAATGTCCAGTCCAATTATAAAGTCCAAATGAAATACGAAAAATATATCCTATCTAACTTATGCTAACCCTAACTATGCTCCCGTGCTTTACCCGACGCCTCGGGCCTTCGTCATGAATTTCCTCCCAATACAAAATACTCGGGGCATTCCCCAGCCAATAAACACAAGTACCTCGGGGCATTCCCCGGCCGAATAGTACATTTTAATAAAGTACGATAAACCAGAAAAGCATTCAACCCATTCAACGAGCAAACACTTATTCCTAAATCTTGCCTACCCGAACCTACTTTTTTTCTATTCATTTGATGACCTAATCATGATACTATCGTGTTCCAACAATATTCATGCTTTTCCAAATTAAACAACAAAGTAACAATAAAACCAACATTAACCAAATTCATCATTTTATCAATCTCGTACTTCCACCCCAATTTTTATTTTATCAACCCATTAAAACATGATCAAACTCATTCCTCAAACTGATATAGCCGAATCACCAACGTCATGATCAACATCCACAAAAATCCAACAAAATACAATAACACCACACGAATCACAACTCATTCAACACACTAAGATAAAAAATAAAAAAAAAGAGCAGATTCAGAAATGGACCTTCCGATATTGAATTTCGTTGATAATATGAGTTAAGGAAACCAAAACTTAGAGCCCGAATAGAGAAACCTCAACAACGACTAAATCCAAGCTCAGTATAGAGAAATCAAAAATCTCATAAATTGACCATGAATGAATGAAACTAACAGCACCCAATTTCCAAAATAACACGACCAAAAACTGATGAATACCACAGCTGGATTTTAGCAACAAAACGTCAAAAAATAGACGAAACCCCAAAAAAATGATGAAACAACAAGAACAGTGTATCCACGAGATGAACCCGACTCGATGCTAGAGAAAATTATCACAAAATCGATGGGAAGAAAAGAACCCACAAGAACA
>NW_025894037.1:0-1674 GCF_002878395.1 Capsicum annuum | reverse complement strand
TTTGACTTTTTATTAATTAAATATTGATACTGTTTCATAACTTTTTTTCTAAAATATAAAACTATTTTTGTTGAAATTATATATAGTTTATTAGTTTACTTTAATTTAGTTAAATTAAATATAAATAGTCTTTTTTTTTTGTAATTTTTAAAATTTTTAATTTAAATTAAATTATTAACAAAGGTAATTGTTAGTCTTATATGATTGAGACGTTTTTAAATTTAAAGTTATAGTTTTTTTATACGAATATATGTAAGTCAAAATCAAATAAAGTATGGTTACCGAATTACCATGCCGTAATATACCGAAACCGTATTTAAACATATCGAACCATACCAAACTAATATGGTATGGTAATAGTATTGTTCTTTTAGATACCAAAAATCAAAGTTACCATACCGAATTTTAAAATATCGTGCCATACCATACCATGCCCACCCCTAGCACTAACTATGTTATGGAAAAAGCAAAAACAATTGGTCAATCATATACAAATATGCTAGTTAATCTATTTTAAAACTAATGCCCATGCTTAGGCCTGTGGACATATTATGGTCAGTCGATCCAACTGATTTCACAAATTGTCCATTTCTAATTTTGGGCTACTAGTCATTCAATTAGGCCCTTTATTCTATTTTTTTCTATCTTATTTGTTTTTCATTTTGTCTGAAAATAGACTATCTCAGATTGGGTTGATAGACTGAGCTAAAAATGGTCCATTTAATTCTGTGTATACATTTCATATCTAATAAAAAGGCTTCATAAGCCCACTTTTGCTTTAAAAAAGGGTTAAAAATCTGCTTTCCTTTTCAAAAAATAAATTGAATCTTTATTTTTTTTACATGATAATTAAATACAATCGTATAAAATGGTATAATTGTTGTATAGAATATTTACCGATATAAGATATATATGTACAAAAACTATGTAGGATGTGTAGATTTGTATCATTGTTGTATAAAAGATATACTGGTATAAGATATGTATAAAAACTGGGCAGAATGTGTAGTAAAATGTGTAAAATACGTATTTAAATAATTGTAGCAACTAAAGATTGCATAAAATGCATATATAAACTGATAATTGTTATACAGAATGTGTATACAAGTTGTATAATTATCATATCAAATGTGTACAGAAACTGTATAATTATTGTATCAAATGTGTATTGAAAATGTGTGTGGGTGTGTGTTTTTGGGTGTGTGTGTTTAGAAAATATGTATATATACAGGAAGTGTATAAAAATTTTATAATTATTGTATAAAATATGTAGATAATATAGGGAGAAATTATATCATTATCGTATAGAATATGTATATGCGTAGGAGATACATGGAAATTGTATAACTATAGTATAATATATATATATATATATATATATATATATATATATATAATTGTATCATTATTATTTAGAATATATATTTATATACAATATGAATAGAAACCATATCATTAATGCATAAAATATGTATATGAATAAAATACGTTGTTTTTTATATAATAAATAAAAATAAATTTTTTGTATTTGACTGATAAAAAAAGAGTATCAATTAGAATATTTACAAATTTCTATTTGTTTGTTTGAAAAAATCATAATATTTTACGTGATTGTTTTTCTGATTAATTAAAAAAATAGGAGAACTACAAAATTGTATTTAATTTTTTAAAAAA
>NW_025894036.1:0-3508 GCF_002878395.1 Capsicum annuum | reverse complement strand
TTTCTTGTACACCCTTAAAACATGGCCCCTTATATCATGGAAAGTTGTTAGATAGTGGTTGTTAAAGTCTTTGGTTGTTGAGAAGTCTTGCAAGACTAACAAATTACTAACAAATTCTTACACCTTTTCTTTCACCGTTTTGGATCAAATAAGCACTTTATTTTTAACAAGTTATAAAGGTTGTGAAGAACATCAAGAACTATAACAACATTCACCAAGAACAACAACAACAATCTCAAGAACAACTAACAATTTCCACACGTCTCCTCCCAAATCCACAACAACAATATCTTCAACACTTGGCTAAGACAACTACAACTTCAACAAAGATGCTCTTAGGCCACCAATTAACAAAAATATCACATGGTCAATCTTAGAACAATAATAATTTGAATACCACACGGCCAAAAGTCCACTACAACAATGTTCAACAAGAAGCGGCCAAGTCTTATGTTCATAACACCAACACTTAAAGCTCAAACTTAGATATACACTCAATGTATTAGTGAAGAACAAAACCAACACTTAGAGACAACCAAGGCAAGTAAAAATATTGGCCAATACACAACAAGAACACAATTTTCAGCCAAGAATACAAGATGGACAGATTCCTCTTTTTACTGGAATTTTCAGTTTTCAACAATATTTTTTTTTTTGAATTTTTCAAGCAAGCCAGCCTAAGATTGATCTTATGGGAACAAAATCCTAAGATTGATATTATGGGAACAAAATCAAACTATTCTTTGATACCAAATGATACAATAACAACTAAGAACACAAAAAACAAACACCCAAATAGTCCACGAGTTCAAGAGAACCGAGGACCCTTTGAGTGACCCCTCTCGAATTCAAGAACAATAACAACAACACAATGTATTGTGGTGTTTAACACCTAATTTACAGAAATCCACAAACTATATTATCAACACAATATGAGAACAATAATATTACATCAACAAGAAACTCATGGGTTACACTAACAACAAAAAGAAATCTGAAACTTACAACAACAATACAAGATAGATAGTTAGACCAAATGAAGGGACAATATTTAGGACCCAAGAATTGTGAGACTCTTGGACCCTTAAAACTACCCACGACACAAACCTAACTCTAACTTTGACACAAGAGGGACGTTACCTCCTCTAAATACCAATGTATCAAGCCAACGATGCAACAAAAGTGATATACACACTTGGGCAGCCCTAGTTACAGATTGGTGGCGTTTTCAAGCCCTACAACTAAGGGGTGATACACTCCTCACACTAGAGAGAGAGAGAGAGAGTTTGTCTTACATCAATAAACAACTAACTCCTAAAAACCCTATCTTATTATATTTATATTACATTACAAAAAAAGACAAATGACAACACTATTCTTAATGAGAGGGGTGGCCATGGAGTGTATTTTGGGAAAAGTAAAGTGACCAAAATTCCCTCAATGAAGATGGACCGAAACCCGTGAGCTATTAAGTATCCAAAACCGCAAATCCTCAAGTCTTCAATGCTCTAAGCAATCTTCCACTCACGGCCTTGATGAATGGTATGCTCAATGGTAGGCTCAAAATGGGTCTTTCTTGCATATTCTTGTGCCCTCGGGGTGACCAAGTCTTGAGACTTTAAGTGATGATCTCCAATCATGTCTTCAAAAATTAGGGTGGCCATTTGGATTGTATCACTGTCTGATGCCTCTAGAGGGGTTGAATAAATTGGTCTTCCTTCAATTAACTAGTATAACTATGGAGGAGAAGGTGACAAAGGACATGATTAGGTTGGTAAGGTTTTAGGGAAAGGAAAAAAAGTGGAGTGTATTCAATGAAGTACTATTCCAGCTTATCAAAGGCCTTTTCCAGATCAATCTTGAGAATCATGTTTGAATTTTTACCTCTCATATTGGAGAAGTGAGAGATGTATTCCTGGATGATAGTTGCATGGTCAGAGGCTCTTCTCTAGCTAGGAAAATTTCTTATATGGGACCAATAATGACAGGAAACAGAGGATTAATCCGATTAACAATAATTTTGATAACAATCTTGCAACTGGTGTTGCAAAGTCCAATGGTCCTAAAACTTGTAAAGAGGGCAGGAATGGAGAATTTAGGGATAAGGCATAGTATGGTGACATTATGGTCAGGGTCATAGCACAGATGGAAAAAACCTTCTGACAAAATTGAATGGTTTTGCTCCAATGATATCCCTGAACTTTTGAAAAAAAAGGGGCTGAAGTCTATCTGGCCCAGGTGCTTTCAGTGGCTTAAAGCATTTCAGAGCGATGATGATTTCAGGGTCTCATAGAGTGGAGTTAAGAGACTGCTGCATAATAGGGGAGATAGATTTATTGGGGTTGGTTGGCAGGAAGTAATTGTTAAGGTTAGTGATGTGGGTGGTAGTGAAGAGGGTCTGAAAATGATCAAGGACATGGTTATTGATGTCCTCATCCCGAGTGATGGCATTTCTAAAAATGTCAAGGAGTTGGATAATTTTATTTATCCTTCTCCTATTCATAGTGGACGCATAAAAGAAGGAGGTGTTGGCATCACCCTCAGATAACCAAGTAATTTTTGACTTGATTTTCCAAAAATCCTCCCCATACTTTAGGAGGCTCGTATACTTATAGAGTAGGTCAGCTTCCAAATTTTGCAGGAAAGTGCTTGTGTGGTAGTTAGTGGATTTTTGAATGCCATTTAGTCTGGCCAGAATTACTTTGAGCTTGTGAAAAATATTTCCGAACACTAAAGTGTTCCAGGTACTGGCTTAAGTATAAAACTTGATGATTGAAGGTTTTGGGGGGGGGGGGGGGGGGGGTCACTAAAGCAGCTATCCACTAGCCCTCTGAAGTATGGGTGGTTACACCACATGGGCTTAAATCTAAAAGGCTTTCTAGTTTGGACCATTCTGATCCTTGGAGAGGGTTCCATTGATGTTCCATCTTCATGCTGGCAATTATCTTAATTCTTGAGAAAAAAATAGCCTCCCCCCTCCGAAAAAACAAAAAAAAGGAATAGGATAAAGATAAATGTGCATGAATGACAAGAAAGACTTGCTTGAATAGATGGTAAGCATGATGCACCTTCAAGTCTTGAGATTATGACTTTAAGGTATATTAAGAATATACAAAAATTGGAGGCTCCGAAGAAGCAATAAAATGAAGTGCATGGATGGACTTGGTCATAAAAACTACAAAGTTGATACCATGATTTTACATAGGCAGTTGCCTAAGGCCCCCAATTGTGGGTGACCCCTTTTCTTCTAGTATATATGTGTGTATTATAAAAAGAAAGTTAATTTAAATAGCAATTATATAAATACTAACTCAAATATTAATGTAATTCATGTATAACCATCGTATATAGTAGTGTACAAATTATATGTTATAATCGTTGTATATCATTGTATAATTAATTTGTATATATTATACATTGATCATACAATACTTTATACATTTATTATATGTATAATTTTTCTAAAATTTCTCCCAAAAATATGATAATATATTTTTTTTTCAATGTG
>NW_025894035.1:0-8417 GCF_002878395.1 Capsicum annuum | reverse complement strand
CTCCAAAACACTCCAAGGGCACCTAAAGTGAAGCATTTGACTAAGGGGTCTTTTGGACATTTCAGACTATTTTTGTAACCTACAATAAATAGAATATGTTAGGTCATTTACTACTTAGTTTTTGAAGAATATTGAAAGTTGTAACATTGAAACACCCTCTCTTGAGAGAATGGCCTCTTGGCCGAAACATAGTAACTAGGGATATTCAACTTGAGTGTGGAATCACTCGTGTTGGATTCAAGCTTGGAAACGTTGGATGCTTGGGAGATCGAGGTCGCTCTTGTACCAACGTAGGAGTTAGGTATTTGTTGTGTTTGGTGTTAAAGGTCCAAGAGTGGAATAGGATCTTGGGTTTTTAAGATTATACCTTCATTTTGTCTAACTATCTATCCTTTTGTTTGATGTAATCGTTTCTTTTCTTTGTTGTTGTAACCGTGGGATCTTGTTGTTATTGTGGAATCCGAAAGTTGTGTCTTGTGTTCATCTTGTTCATCCTCTTATTGTTATTTTACCTCTTGTTATTGTTGCAATTCTTGTATTATTGTTGTTGGCCGAAGTAACTCTCAAAGGGTCCTCGGATTCCTCTTTGTGGACTGTTTTGCATTATTTTGTGCCTTCCGTAGTTATTCTTGTATTAGATTCGGACTGATGTTTGCTAAGTATTGAAGATTTCAGATGTTATGAACCCCGTTATGGGATTATTACAGTAATAACAACCCAACAATTGGGTGGACTTGGGCAGGTGAAGTTACAACCCAACAATAGGGTGGCTTTCCTCTGGGATCCTGGTTACGCAAGCACGTTAAAATGGGGCAGTCGCCTATTGAAGGGGTTGTGCAATTATGTCGTCTGTTAAACTTTCATATCCTTTCTATGTTCTAGTATCTTATCTCCTTCTAGTTACGTTTTTCCTTGTATTAGTTACTATTATCTTGTATTCTCCACTACGTTTTTTATAAACTGTTGTTTATCAAAAATAACAGTTTCTCAAATACTTTCGGAAACAGCCTCTCTACCCCCACGAGGTAGTGATAAGGTCTGCGTACACTCTACCTTCTCCAGACCTCACGTTTTGGATTTCACAGGGTATGTTGCTGTTGTAGTTGTTCCAAATACCATGGTAGAAGTTCCAAGTTCAAATAATAGGCACTATATTTTTATTCTTCGACTCTCTAAGTGAAAATTCTAGATCTGCTGCTGTCGTCATCCCATTTTTATAAAGTTTTGACTCTTTTATGGGGAAATGAGAGATTTGGAAGCGCGGATAAAATATTTTGCAAAAATCGCTGGAGATGAAATTAAATTTGGACTACGATATGCTATAATAGCAGAAGATGAAATGCAGACAGGAAAAGCACATGAGAAACTTCGTAAGAGGTAGTGAAGGACATTGACCGTGTCCAAGAAGAGTCGCAAAGATTCAAGATCATAAAGATAGACAAGCATCGATATGGTCCTTGGCACGAGATACGAGTTAGGAAAAATTACCTAATCTGGATTTTCGAACAATGTGGTTGGACATGACAAGGAAAAGAAAAGGACGCTTGAAGACCTCACAAGAGACTCCTCCGATGAACTAAAAGGCATCCCAATTGTCGGGACAGGTACAGTATTTGTGGAGGGAAATTATCAAGCATTATCGGACCCAAGTCCAAGATTCTCAGTAACTTGAAATGTTTAAGCTCTGATTTGAGAGTACAGACTGAAGAATAACAACAAAAAAAAGAAATGGAATGAGTTAAGACATTTTCTGCAACAGTTTCCCAATCTTCTATTATCCTTTTAAATTTGCGCAGAAGGCCAGCAACTATGACAATTGTTAGTGGTAGTCCTTGACATTTGTCAACGATTTGCTTCCCAATAGTCTCGAATTCAGATGGTAATGTTTCATTTGCAAATGCTGCATTTTAAAAAAAGTTCCAACTCTCATCTTGATCCATGAAGCTTATCTGCAATGAAAGATTCTCTGTATCAGCATAACAAACCACTTCACTGTTACGGGTAATCAGCAGTATTCTACTCTCGTTGTTCTGAATTGGAAAACATTTTTTCACATCATCCCATGCTTTACTACTCCATATGACATCCATGACAATTAATTACCTCTTTCACTTTAAACTTTTCGGTAGCATTTCTGCTAGCTTTGCCTCATCTTTCATATTATCTCCGTTATCCAATTTGATTGTAGAATGCAGAAGACTTAGCAAGATTCCCTTTACATCGTGTTGTTGAGATACGGTAGCCCAAGCATGGACATCAAAGTGATGTAGAACGGATACGTCATTGTAAACTTCTTTCGCTATAGTTGACTTGCCAATGCCTCCCATACCGATGATTGGGATGACCTTTAGTTCACCAGAGAAGCCTCTAGTCAATTCTTGTAGCAACCTTTCCTTTTCATCATCAGGCCCCACCATAACGTTCTTAATATTCAGAATATCTTTTGTTGAACTTGAATCTTGAAAAAAAGATTTGCTTGATGCTTGTTTCCCTTTAACTTGAATCTTTGGTGAATCGTTCTGGACACGATCAATACCCTCTGCTACTTGTAGGCTATCAGAAAGCCTCTCATGTGCTTTTACCCTCAGGATATCATCATTTACCATTACAACTTCTGTTACTCTTAGTTGAATTGTATGTTCAACAACATTTGCAACATCTTTTATCTGTAAGTCTCATAGGCCATCACCTAAAGGCCGTGGCAAGGCTTTATGCATTAGAGAATATACATGGAAACCTGTATATTATATCATTATCACTTACGATTCAATGCATATGTACTTACAATTATATTATCTCAAAAATATGCTACAATACAAAGATATCACATCTCCTAGGAAGCCATATGTTGCTTGAAACCGGTAATTTAGTGGTAATTTGCGACAGGGGAACCGAAGTGATATCCCAAGAGTTCAATCCTTGTGGCCTTGAACTCCTTTGCTAATATTCTTCTGAATCAGAACCCCACTGAGAAGAAACAAAAAGGGTCAATAGAAGTTCGACAAGTGACATTATTGAGATGCAGATTTAGTGTGTGTTCAACCAAACTCACATCTTTCAACTCAACTCCATGTGAGAGCTAAAATGCTTATATTACATCTCAACTCAGCTATGATGTCCAAGTATGACCACATCAGTGAATCAACACTGAAGGTCCACGTAGGCATGCGTATGTGCCACGCAGGCACTAAGGTTGCCAAAAATACAGTTTTAATTAGTCCAGGGATAATAGGATCCCCTTAAGTTCGAGTTTGTCTCAACAATTTCGTTTATAGTTTAGGTGGAAACAATGCATTTTCTCTTTTTAAAAACTGGAAGAAGTTACTGTTTATGAAAAAATATTGAAACATTTACATTTATTTTCAAGATTGAATGTTAAGAAAATTTTTATAAGTATCAACAAGTTCGGTGCACTAAAAGCTTCCCTTATATGCGGGTTTCGGAAAAGGATTGGATAACAAGCGTCACCATGGATTTCGTTAGTGGTTTGCCTCATACTTCTCATAGTTCTGATGGATCAGTTGGCCAAGTCAACACATTTTTCCTATTCAAATGTCCTTCAGTGCCGAGACGTTGGCCCATATCTATGTGCGTCTATAGTACATAGCCTTACCCTGCATTTTTGTCAGTGATTCTTTGGCCATGACTCATTTTGGCTAAGCTACGCAACAAGTTTAGTTTACCTATGAGCCTATGACCGTTGCTCGCTCTGCCCCAATTTTGGGAAGCTCTTAAAAACAATTCCTTCTATTTTAAACGACTCGAGCAACATATATAGGTTAGAAAAGAAGTGAATCAGTCTTGATCCAAGCTGATACACTTGCCGGTTTACTTCACCACCTTGGGAGAAGATGATTATAAATAGTAAAATAGCTACAAAATTCCTTCTGCTTTTATAACTCAAGTTTAATCAATGGCAAGAAGCAGATGCGGATCAAAAACACAATCTATCAATTCACATGAACTCAATAGCTTTTGCTCAAATCCACTAGTATTTGTCTAAACGTAGCGCCTGGTGACTAAAAATTTCTCACGGAAACAGCCTCTTTATCTCTATAGAGTAAGCTCTACGTATGCTCTAGGTACCTTCCCTAGACCACTTACGTGTGAGATTTTGTTGGATATGTTGTTGATAGAATTTGTCTATTAGAAGCTTAACTATCATTGACAGCCACTGATGTTGAGCTTGCGCTAAGAAGAAACAGGAAGAATAGAAGAGATCTTATTGATTGATGAAGGAAGAAAAATGAATTGATAACTGTAACACCCCGTAAAAGTCGTGCATGGATTAGCCTTTAATAGAGTGCTCTTAGACTTAAAAACTTGAAAATTTTTCTAAGTGTAATGAGGACTTAGAGTCATTTTAGCTGGCAATCTTCGGGATACGACTTTTAAACCTTCCTGACCTCTGTTTTTATATTTTCAAGTTGCGTTATGATTGGAAAATCTCATAGTACATCTCGTATAAGTTTCGGAATTTTTCGGAATGCATAAGGCTACGATTGGATTTAAAAACAGTAGCAAAACGCATAGCCTATTGCCCAGTTTTCAGCATTTCAGGGTCAATTTCAAACGATCATAACTCTCTGAATATAATTAACTAGGAGAGCTTCTACCTATAAAATTAAAGTTCTTTGAGTATTCTTTCCAATGCAATTGGTTTCATCCAAATACAACATCTGAGTAAGGAGTTATACCCATTTTACTTTAGCCTATCAGCTTGTCAACTGAGGGACAGTTTCGACTTTGTTTGTTTTCTTAGGGGCATTTTAGTCATTTCACCTCACCCAAATTTCGTCTGTAACACCAGATTTAGCCCCCAATTCATCAAAAAATAATCCTTTTCTCAAATTTTCTCTCAAGAACTATCACGATCCAAACCGGGGCCCTAGCCGTGACGAGTATTCCGAATCATCAAGGCCCGAAACACCCCTTATCTATCTGGTAATCATGCACATGACTTATATGAAAAAGAGATACGGAAGATACACTATATAACGGAAACATGGTCAAGAATCATATGAAAACAATAATGGGGGATAATGTCCCACAATCTCAATCAACATCTCTATAACGTCTACGAAATCTCTACTACATGACCAAAACAAATGTCTATCTAAAAACTGGGACAAGGCCCCCAGTAGACCCAAAACTAATAAATGATAAATTAAAATGCAGACATCAGGCCTTCCGAAATATAGAAGGCTCACCACTTGATTCTGTGATCTGTCGGAAGAAATCTACTGGTTGTCTGGATCCCTAGACTGTGCCTCCGAACCTGGGAGGAGAGGGGGTTAATACAAAAGTACTGGTACGCAGAGAAATCAAAATAGAAATATAATATTTTTACACAATATAGGTGAGTGCCATTATAAAGCAGTTTCATATTAAATTATTTAAAAACACATGGGCATAATGTTATAGTTTTCAATACCAATGTAATGCGATTGAGCTAGGTGGAATACCCTACAATTGTAATTCCACGGCTATGTGGAATCCGCCTCTGGTGCTTGGCGGCTAAGCCTCCGATCCAAGTAGCTGCCAGGATTTGGAGCCGGTATACCCCCCATGTGAGTACACCGCAGGGAATCCTCCCATGTGAGATGTCCAAATTATTTTATTATCCTCCCATGTAGGATACAATATCATATGACCCGCATCGGCAACTACGATCTCCAGCGATGAGCCCTTTCACTCAAACGCCTTCTTCGGGTATCCACTTTTTCTCATGAAAATCAATGCATTCAAACTTTATTCAAATCAATCACATATCATACTATGTAGGGTATCATCATACCCGACTTGCAAGTCATCAGTATCATATCATTCTCTTCATTCAATCATCATATGCAACATATTTCAACATGAACAAAACAACCCTCTCTTTGAAAGTCAAAAACCATATCCAAATCATGATATTTTTAAGACATTCCATGACATGAATTTCAAGATGATTTCAAACGATTCATATCATGTGAAAACTTAAAACAATATCATATCAAGAGAGGGCGTCCGTGTAAATCATGCTCTCAATTTATCATCATTATGAAACACATGCATATCCATATATAATATATCAAATCACACTGGAATTAGGCCTAAAGACCAAATCAATATCATAAAACGTTTAAAACATAATCATATTCATAATTTCAAAACCCCCATTTGAAAACATGAATTTTTAAAGCCCATGAGAATTTTGAGATAACCCCACATACCTCTATATGCGAATGTGATGGGTGCTTCTTGAAGCCTACATTGCGAAGATTCCAAATCTTCAATTTGTATTTAAAACCCATGGTTGAATATTGAACTACTTGAGTTTTTATTTTGAAACCCTAGAGAGAGTTCTTGAACAATTTTGATGAATGAAGGTGTATTTTGGGGTCTTTGGGAACTAAATTTCGTGTTTATGGCTAAATAAGGATGGAAAAAGGATCATTTTGCCCCCAAAACGGAGTGTTTAAGTCACTTGAAACCTTTACATAGGAGCCACCTAAGCTATCGCCTATCTTTACATAGGCTCCGCCTATGCTATCACCTATGTTTTCCAGGGGCCATGTGCGATTGGTTAAGCGACGCATACTACTTTGAAAGGCCATAACTTATTGCTCGGGTGCTGGATTTTAGAAAAATTGATATCGTTGGAAAGCTAACTCAAAGACCTATCATTTGACACATAGTATGCTCTCTAATTCGACATATACAGAGATTTATGGTCAATGGAAGCTGACAAAAATTACAACATCCACTAAAACTTAATCGATCGAAATAGTTTCAACTCGTCCTTGAGTTGAAGGACCTCTATGGTCTAAATTCAAGCTTGAATGGATTCACATACTACACAAATAATTAACATGCCATATTGGCAGAGGATTTATTGCTTCAGGATTATCAACGCATCAAAATCATCGTCTATTTTATAGCCCGAAATGCGGGGCGTTACAAGAATTATTCAGTTCGGGTCTATATACGTAGGAACGACGGTATAAACTCTAGCCTGAAAATACGGGGTTTTACATTATCTCTCCCTTGGGATCATTCATAATCGAATGATGGGTAGGAACATATTGAAGCTTAGAGGTATGGAATAACGCGGACATGATATGTTTCTCTAAGAAAGAATGCACTGATCTGAAACATGACTATAAGACTGGAACTACTGATATTCTGAATTCTTATATCGGACACGCATATCTGATGCATGGAATACACGACTGAAGCTATTCATAAGATGAATTCTCATAATGAACATGCATATCTAATGCATGGATCTGTGACTGAGTTGTTCTCATGAACGCAGGACTAAATACACTGATAAGCTGAACTTTTTCTATTGAACATGCATTTCTAATGCACGCATATCTGACTGAACTAACGTATGAACGTATGACTGAATATGCAGTGATAACTGATGCGAAACTTCTAATAAGAATCTATTCTTACAACTGAATGGGGTATCTCCCCCTTAGGACACTATGTGCCTCTATGAATGCTCAATTCACTAGGATACTCGTAAAACTGAGATGATGCACAAGGAACCTACGAATTGAATCATAACTGAACATATGGAATCTGAATTTAATGCATGAAGCATGAAGTGATCTATACTCGCAATAACTAGTATACTCTATCTTGGAATAGTAGCATGTCTGAGATTTTGGGTAGCATGAATAAATGAAAAGACGAGAAAACAAGCCATGCAAATTTGTTTGTTAAACTGACTTACTGACTATATAGGAATTATGCTGGACCTTCATACTTAACTGGAGTATTCTCTTCAACACTCTCTCTAAGGAAGTTCTAGCAGTAATAGGGAGCCATGAATCTTGGGTATGGATTACACAAGACATCCAACTGAGGAATCACCACATTGACACTACTCTGCAGTCTGGAACATAGGCATATAACTCCTGAATTAGGATAGAATTACCAGGCCTTTGGCATTACAACTTCTTACTTTCAAGCTTAGCACACTTCTCGAATATCACTTAACTATACTGTTCTCCTTAAATATCATATTCATTCAACTTAGCTTAAAATTCTCATATGAGCATTGACAAATCTTTCTACTAATGTTGGAAATAACTTAATCCCCTCGCTGTGATCAAGCCTAACTCTAAGTCACAAAAATACAACATGCCAGACCACGCTATTATTCTAAACCATATGATGCAATCTTCTATATCTCCTTTAAAGATTACATCCTAAGTATAACATGCCTTACCACTTTAATGACTACTCTGAACTCTTAATATGAAGTCGCTAATGCATATTGCGACCTTCCACTACAATCCCAAAATGTCATTCAAGCCTAATTTATAACCACATGTTAACTTCAAGGAAATCACCCATAAATACATACTTCACATAGTCTCTAAACTATTGTCAATATAACTCCCACGCGCTACCCTAAA
>NW_025894034.1:0-1301 GCF_002878395.1 Capsicum annuum | reverse complement strand
GCCAGATTTCCAACTTCTGTTGGATGAAAATTATCAAAGAACACATATTGATTCCTATTGTTGCATGGAATTTGGCCTTTAATGCATTGCCCTTTGGCTCTTGTGTTTGGTAAAACCATGCAGCATGGTCGGTCAAAAATTGTCAAACCTGAAATTAATTAAAAATAAATAAATAAATAAATAAAAAATACATGATATTAAATTATCTGAATAAATGAATAAAAAAATAGAGTAAAACATCATGTATCTCCCGAACTATGAACTATGACCAAATTTGCTAAGATAACCCTGAACTAAATTTTAGCGTATTTTTATCATCCCTTTTAGCTGACGTGACACCTTTTATCAATTTTTTAGCTGACGTGGCACCTTTGACATGAATCCTATTTTATATAATAAAAGTGTCACATCAGCACAAAAGAGTGATAAAAATATGCTAAAATTGAATTCAGGAGGGTAACAGGATCTCTGTGAAGTTGGAGTGTGTCGTACCAATTTTGACCATAGTTCGGGGATGCTGGATGCTTATCTAAAAAAAAGGACTCTATGTTTCAATATTTTTGATGGTATTTTCATTTTAATCCGTTCAAAAAAGAATGATAACTAGGTTTTTATCGCCGGTATCTTTAATGATCTGACTGAAATTCGGTCGTCAACTTTAACATCAGAAATCTTAACAACACCCTCGGTATGGAGAAAATTATGTCGGGAGCGCTGCCTCCATAATGGGCCCTACAACGCGCGATTCGGATTAGTCGGGGCTATAATGTGGGCATCGAACACTAGATGAGAACCCAAAAAAAGAAATCTTAACAATATATATATATATATATATGACTTTAATGAATAAGGTACAAAAATAATCTCATTTTTTATTGTATAAATGATTCAAAAATTGTGTATACCAAAATGAAAAATTCAATCAAATGTGATTTTTTTTAAGAGTGGCCTAGGGGTAGGGTTGGCAATATGGTTAGGGTGGACTTGAGGGTTGGCAAAAAAATTATTTTTGGCTACAACTAAAATTCATTATGTTAGGTTTTCTTTATTTTTGTCATATTAATTACTACTTTGTTACAATTTATGTGGAGTAATTTGTAATAGTATGAAATCCAAATAAATAATAAAGACTTTTGAAATTTATCACATCAAATATGTCATAACATTTGTTTATCTATAAAAGTTTTACGAAAAAAAAAATTAAAAATATAAAGTTAATTATTTTTAAATATAGATGGTATTTCCTGTATTTATGTAGGAGGCTGTTTTCAAAGCTCAAACTCATGACTTCCTAATCATTT
>NW_025894033.1:0-2978 GCF_002878395.1 Capsicum annuum | reverse complement strand
GCAAGCTTGTAGGCATACGACCGTGAAGCTTGTTATAAGACAGATAAAGCTCTTCGAGTATTGTGAGACCATTGCATAAACCATTGGGAAGATCTCCTGATAAACTGTTCTTTGTAAATGCAAGGACTTTGATTTTCGAAATATTTAAAACTGTGAATGGTATAGAACAGGTAAGATGATTATCTTGTATGGACAAAAAGTTCAGGTTGTGAAGATTGCCAATTCCTTCTGAAATATTTCCTTGAAGTAAATTTCGAGATAAATCTAAAGTCTCTAATCTTGAGGCGTTCATGAGTGATGGAGGAATGGAGCCTATGAAACTGTTTCCATACAAGTTTAAATTTTTCAGGTTTTCAACACTTCCAATCTCCTTTGGGATTTGACCATCTAAGGAATTGAATGCCAAATCCAAAGTTTCAAACCTTGAAATATTAGAAAAGGAAGAGAGGAGTGAACCCGTGAACCTATTATTCCTAAGACTTAAAAATTTAAGTTGGTGTAAAAAAACAAACCTAGAGGGAACCTCCCCGCTGAACCTGTTGAAACTTAAATCAAGAAACTTAAGCCGATGCAAGTGTGCCATTTCTCGAGGCAAATTTCCATGGAAATTGTTGATTCCCAAGTCAAGAAAAACAAGAAATGTGAGGTTTCCAAGTTCTCGGGGAATCTTGCCTGTTAGAGCCATGTTGGAAAGATTCAAGAATTTCACTGTCTAATGGCGAGAGCCACAAGTGACTCCAACCCAATGGCAAACGGATGTAGCGAGAGACCATCTTTCATTCAAGAAGTGAAAGGGGTCTGAAATAATTTGGGATTTAAGGGAGAGAAGAGATAATTGATCAGTGGTAACGTTGGTATGGGTTATGGTGAGATAGCCATAATATAGTGAGGCAACAAGAGTGTTAAGAGAAAAGAGGTGAAAGTTTTCTCCATAATGCATAAATTAGAAGGAACTTGTTATATCCAATCACGTTGTTGTTTTGAGACTTTAAATAGTTATGCAGGGCATGGGATAGGTGAGTTACGTAATAAACACAACTTTTGCAAAATTCAATTGTGCGCATTTTTATTAAAATTCTCCATGATGACAAGCAAAACATTATTTCAATTGTTAGTGGCGGATGCATTACCGATATATCAAGTTCATCTAAATCAAATATTGTCCATGCGGGGATGAGTTTATGCATAGAAATTTATTAAGATTGCACCAAGATATTAAATCAGAACCCATAGTTTCACAAATACAATACATTCAATAAAAACCTTTAAGATCGAATTCATAAAATCTTAATTTGGAATCCTCCTATGTCATAAATGTTTGGATGACATATAATTAGAGTTTGACTTGGAAAATAAAGTTTAAGTGGTAGACCAAGAAAGAAATATAGTTAGTGCTTGACTTGGAGAGGGTTCTTCCAATAAGTGGATACTTCAAAATGGTTGGTTTGCACAAATGCATTATTTTGGGGTGATGTTTATTTTTTGCCCTTTACAATGTTTAAGTAATAATAAAGTGGCGGAAAGTACCCTTAACAGCGAAAAACTTTGAAAAATAAAAATCCCAAGGCAAAAATATTTGTGGGACGCAAGTTCACTGACACAAGTTATGCTCCAAGGCATAAGTTCAGTGACATAAATTATGTCACAGTGTCTAAGTTCAATGGCACAAGTTATGTGATAGGGCATAACTTTAGTGACAAAAATGCTTTAAGCTGGTTCTCAAAGGCTGCATGATGAGATTGTTTTGGCAGTTGCATAAACTGGCTAAGCATGTGTACGGCAAAAGCAATGTCAAGCCTGGTCACTGTTTTGTAGATCAAAAGCCAACTTAACTAACTGCCCATTGTCAGGATCGGCATGGCCGTGAAAAGGATTCGGTTTCTGACAACCTTCAAGTCAGATGATAAGCATAGCGAGTCGGCACAATGGGGAATAAAGAATGTCAGAGTTCTCAAAAACACACAAATGAACAAACCAGTGGAAAAAAGAGTACAACACAACACGATTGAATATCCTTCCCTAGAAATAATGCTCAGAACACGCTTAGCAAATTTCTAGTTTCACTACAAGCTCAAGACCTCTACTTGGTCAGAAGACACTACCATGTTGAAATTTCACTACGAACTCAGATAAAATCTGTGTGTTGGATACAACAAACTCTATTTTTGTCTTCAACAGGTGAAAATGCTATGAAGCAAAGAAGGGAGAAAGGGGCAACTAACAATTAATTGGTGCGGAGATATTTGAAATTACTCCAGCTTTCCACGTTCGTATTAGCAATCAAATCATTTGATAGTCTGCTAATATTATCCTAAGCTAGACATGAGCCTCATGAACTAGCTTTTATAACATTTGTATTACTTGCCTGTTTGTATTCACATAGCTAATTCCTCTAACAATTTTTTTTTAAAAATATTTCGTTCTGCTAGGATTTTCATGATGATCGATTTGATTTTCATCAAAGTTGCCACAATTTTACCACCAGAAAGGCAACTCATTTGATAAGAATACTGTTTCCATGCAAAAGGAGAAAAGAACATAAACTCACTCTTCCTCAGCATCAGTAAAAAGCACGCCGTTTGCTATCGCTGCAGCCAAGCTGATAATAGAAGCGGAACAAGATCAACTACCTTTTTTTAAAAAAATATATCTTTTTATACAAATACAACAGCCATAATAGTCTTCTTTGATGTTCGAAAACTTGATGAAGAAAGAGGCACATCATTTGCAACCACTTATATAAGGTACCAAGGATTTAATTTTAGTTAAAAGACAATAGTGAGATTTATTGTAAGCATCTAGAATTTCTGAATGACATAATCATGCACAAATCAAGTGCAAAAACCAAAAAAAAAAAAAAAATGTTCGTACAATTTAGCAAATATTTGCAACAAACAAGTCATTTGGAACTACATGCTCCACATCCAAGAGGTTGAATTTTAGTCTTTTGTAGCATTCCTACAACATTTTTCATGTTA
>NW_025894032.1:16154-31386 GCF_002878395.1 Capsicum annuum | reverse complement strand
CTCATCGCCATACCAATTGGTTTATGGCAAGGCATGCCATTTGCCGATTGAGCTAGAGTATAAAGCACTGTGGGCACTGAAGCTTCTTAATCTGAATTGGAATGATGTAGCAAATATGATATTGGGGAAGCTAAATAATATGGATGAGTTCCGTCTTGGAGATTATGATCGGGTTGATCTATACAAAGAAAGAATGAAAAAGTACCACGACAACAGGATTGAAAAGTGGGATTTCTAGAAAGGCAACTTAGTGCTTCTATTCAACTCTAGACTCAAACTATTTCTAGGTACACTCAAATATAAATGGTCCGGCCCAATTAAAGTAAGTCAAGTCTACTTATCTCGAGTAGTGAAACTTGAAAATAAAGACAAAAGTTTCTTCAAGGTAATTGGGCAATGGGTGAAACTGTATATAGATCCAAAAGACTCGATAAACAATATTGTTACTATCTATCTCAATTAAGTCTAAGTAATCGAGATAACTTAGTTGTGCCGCGATAATAAATCAGGCGCTAGTAGGAGGCAACCCACAGTGTGTTGTACACTAGTTTGAGTTATTTTGGTGTTTGTTTTATTGTGTTGTACAAATTGAAGGGTTTTTGTAGGTGTGCAAGTCTAATAGTGTAGGAAAACAAAAATAGAGAAAGTTTAGGGGTGACCCACGGGTTACCCGATAGATCATCGGCGACTCGACGGATCATCGTGGTAGTCGTCGCAGCAAAGTCCAAAACCAGGTTACTGGAAGAATCGCGATGGGGTGACCGATGGACCGTCTCATACTGGACGAACCGTTACTCAACCATTGCGAATGTGCCCCAAGGTAAGTTCTCTATATGGTATCGATAGGTCTACCGATTAATTATCGCTTATACTAAATACCCTCACATAAATTGTCATATATAACCCTATTTCTGCCTGTCGGGTCGTGTAAATTTAAATATCTAAATTTTTCATGATTATCCAACCTAAATTGTTTTAAACATTGATAATTTGAAGATGTTGAGTAACTCCCAAACAATCAATGCACCTAAATCCTTTTCGTTCTCCCTGAAGACTTTCATCTATTTAAAGTCTATCTTTTCTTTATTACTCTCAATCACAAGAAACAAAAAGCTCGTCTCTAAAATAAGGTGGCATATAGCGTCCTATTTTAAAAGTGAAAAGTCAAAGTAGTATACTGTAATAACAAGGTATGAATTCCTTTTCACTCTCTATCTTTCTTTAATATTATGAGAAATAGAATAGGTGAAGGAAATCAAGTGAACCAATTCTCTTCTTATGTTTGGTATTGTGTGGTGATGATGTGAGTTGAAACATAACATACACTGTCTTGGGGAAAGTATGAGTAAACCATGGACTAAAAAATGGCAAAATCTGGACATACATTATTGATAAAAAGGCCATAAAAATAGTCTTTGTGTGAAGTGTATGCAAAGTGTTCGGCAAAATGCCGAAATAATGTCTTAAAGTGAATGACAGGCGACGGTCAGAGTGACAAACTATCTGATACCCGATGCCCCATTTCCTGAAATCGTTGCCACTTTCTCAGAGTGAAGGTTACAGGAAATACCCGGATGGTTTGGGTTGATGGACCGTCTCCCTAACCGTCACCGGTCCATAATTTTTTCTATCTTCTGGGTTAAGTTGTGAACTGATAAATATTTCACTTAAAGGTCTCATGGAAAACAAATTACCAACCACCAGGGGTAGAGGTAAAGGCTAAGGGGCCAGATAACGGCTATCACAAGATGCAGATGCCCTAACACACAACACCTAGTGAAATCATCAAGTTATCTCTTCATTCTCCCAGCATAAAGAGGAGGGTGAAAGTAGTAGCAACAGTAGCTCAAGTTTAATTTCAGTTAAGGAAGGGGTTGAAGTATCTAACCCCTTCCAAGAGGTAAGTCCAGAACAAGCAGACCTAAATTTAGTTCCGGACAAGGATCCACAAGTACAGGAAGCTATAAGATGGTAGATTGAGGGTGCTCGAGAACATTTCTATAAAGGGTTGGCATCAATAGACAAGGTAGACATAAAGAGGCCCATTTTTGAAGAACATTATATTGTGACAACAAAATTCCCCAAGTATCCAGAACTTGAACTCTGAATCAATGAATATGAGTTGACATGGATGAGCAGACCACTGGGATCCTACCAACCAAACTTCGTATGTTAGTTTCTCACTAATTACTTGGCATTTCTAGAGAAGAATTGTCCCCTAGGAAAGTCAGCTGCTGACATGAACAAGCTGGACACAGTTTCGGTTCGTGGAGTTAGCATAGATATCTCAGAGCGTACATTGAAAATATTCTTGTTCGGGGCTGAATACCAGATACCAAGTGCAATACCTGACTTGAAGAATCGGTTGTTTACTTGCAATCAACAAAATCCATAGTTAGCCAGAATATTGATAGATGGAGGAGAGCCTGCATGGCTATATAATCCTCGCGAAAAGATATCCAAGTCATCCTTAAGCTTTAGTGATAAGTTTTTGTGGGAAATTGTGAGGCTGAGTTTGATGCCAACAGGTGGAGATGACCGCCTAAAACTCACTACAGCTGTGATTATTGCTGCTTTGATTGAGGGGCTGACAGTGGATTCTGGCTGCATCATTTCTGAAGAGCTATTTTACCACGCCCATAAGACTCAGAATGCACAACATGGAGGAACGAATCAACAAGAAGCTGGATGCCATGTCCATTTTGAATTTTGTAAAATTGATGGAAAAAGTTAGACAAATTTGAGCTGACATTATTAAGATGAATCAGCAGCTACATCATCCTATATTTGATCCAATCCATATTGAAAGTAATGAATATAAAGGTCTTATTGTCTTAATGGGGCGACTAATCAAAGACAAGGTTAAGAAAGTAGTGGAGACTGATGAAAAATTTACACGAAAAGCTGTAAAAAAAAAAGAGACTTCAATCCATGCCACCAGAATTGCGAGAGAATTATGACATGAAGAAAGCAATAAGGAAATCAAGGAAAAATAATGAGAGAAGAAGGAAGAAATTAGAGGAAGAAGTAGTTGAGGTATCCACCTATTCAGCCCCATCTAGGAGGCAAACTGTAGATCCTGCTGGCATTGTGGTACCTTTGATTTTGGAGGGTGAGATTTTGAGCACTCCCACTACCATAGGGGTCAACATAGCACTGGGTGAGTACACAACAACCACACTGCACTTCACAGATGCCTCAGATGAATAAGAGGCACCATAAGTATTTCCCCTCCTTTGTACTTAAAATTATAAGCATTGAGGATAAAGAATTATTTTTCTATGGGGGTGGGATGTTCTTGTACAATGGGGGGGGGTGTTTCCGATATTATTTTCCTCCTATTTGCTATCTAGGAGAATCCTCATGTCTAGGTTGTTATTAAGTTGTTGCATTTTCATTTACTGCCTAGGATTAACTATAGGGTTAAAATTTCCTTTCCCCAAGACATGTTCTATTGGTAATTTTGTTGCACGAAATAAAAGTTCCATTCCTGTTAGCACCTTGTTGTATATATATGGATGACAACTAATGGTGGAAAAAATATGATTTTTCATTTTTGTATAATTAATTCCTCTTACCAAGTAGTAAAGTTCTATGCAACCATGTGTGACTCTGATAATGGCATTAGAAGTTAGTAATGAAGCAAAGAATAGCTATGTGATCTGGATCCCAAGAATTAGTAGGATAGAAACTAACTTAGTGTCTGTGTGGGTAAATATTTGTGTAGTTCTAAAATAAGTGTTACACCTAGAACTTGCTCGGTTTATTAGATGTTGTCATGTGTTTTGACCCAATAAGATAGCATAGTAGTGCACTTTGTGTTGTTACTCCACTTAGCCAAATAATTGACCTACCAAAAATATTGTGTTTCCCTTGTCAAGCCTGTTGAGCTGTGTTAGTGTTTTTCTACCCAAATGAGTTTGATTCACTCTCTAGAAGGTGTTAAGCATTTAGCTTTAGCCCTGGTCCAATTATGGACGTTGTGCACTTTAACTTAGGAAAAACACCTAAGTTGAGGATGGCTACTACTGGATTGTTGGCAGCCTAGGAGGTTGAGTTGAAATTTATTTGAGGGGTAGCATCCAGCCCTGGTCTAGTTAGCAATCTAAATAGATATTGTGCACCTCAAATTTATACATCTGCATAAGTTGAGTGTGGTTGATGCTGTGTTATCATCTTAAAAAAATACTGGGTTATGACAAGAGCATTGACGAATAACTGCGAATGAATGAAAGGGTCTTTAATTCTTGTAAGTAGCTACTAAAAAGTGTAAAGAGAGTGAAGTCTTGTACTTTAAGTCACTTATCCAAATGAATAACCCTCACCGAGCCTAAAACCTTATTATAACCCTTAGCAAGTCCTACTTGATCTTTGCTAGTCAATCATAAGAGAACATTAGATGACAAGGGAAAGTTTATAGGTGTTCATTGTATTGGTAACTTCTTTTCTAAGAGTGAGAGGCTTAGTTTCATCCACAATTTAACTATCTGATGTGAGATGGACTTTTTTGGCTTTGAGGGCATGTTGAGTTATATCTGTTCTATTTATTTCCTTGGGGTGTTGTATCTGTAGCTACAAATATGCTGATTAGTAGTTAATGCCAGTAGTAGATCCATGTGTGTTAAGAGAGCATAACCAAATTGGTAGCGGAATGGTTGTATCATTGTGTTGGCTTTACTGCAAAATGCCCATCATGATGTTGCTCATATATGTATCGTGGAGTTGAGTTGCTTGAGGGAAAGCAATTGCCTTAAGTTGAGGGTGTTGATGTTCTGACTTTTAACGAAATATTTTAGGACTTTTTGTTAGGATAATTGTGCGTTTTTAAGCAGCCATTATTATATTTAACATGGTATTTTAGTGCTTTCAAGATAAGAATAGAGTGCGAAGGATAACTTGGATAATCTAAGCAAAACAGAGGTAAAATGAGCAGTGGCGGCTTAGGCAACGGACCATCGACCTTGCAAAGATCCATCGGTCCAAACCGTAAACCAAAAGTAGAATTCATAGAATCTGGACATCTTGCGATGGTCCATACGATGGACTGTCAGGTCTGCAATGAACCATCAGTCTGAACCATCGCCAAGATATAGAACAGATAATCATTAAAAGCCCACAATGGGCAGTTGCACTACCCATCACTCAGAAGCAGAGAATTGAGTCACTGAAGACCCAGCAACGATGAAAGCGATGGACCATCAGACCTACGATGAACTATCACTTGACCTATCGACCATAAAGCAGAAAATTTGAGTTTGAATTTTAAAAACCCCAGTTCTGGAATCATATAAATACCAAGTATTAGGATTTAGTCCAGATCTTTTATCATTAGTTTCATACTTTCTCCTCTATTAAGAGTTGTGTAATACTTTTTATTAAGATTTGAATCTAGGGATTGAGATTTGATTATTAATTTTTATATTTTCTATTGAAGATCGATAAGAAAAATATTGTGACTTTTGTAAGTTCCCTCTTGAAGCCATTTATGAACATCAATATATCTTTGATTTCTTATATGGAGATGAGTAGCTAAACGCCCATAACAAGGGTTATCGGAGCCCTGATGTAAAGAATAATTTTAGGGTTGTGAATTGGTTTATTTCTAATATCTATCGAAATCGCATGAACCTGTCTTCATTATAATGACATCTCTTGGTTGCAAACTTGATAAATGAGCCCATGAACTCCATTTTTCTAATAAGAAAGTGGATGTTGGGAAAACAAGTGATTCACATGAACTCCATAGGTTT
Source organism: Capsicum annuum (assembly GCF_002878395.1). Classification (NCBI taxonomy): domain Eukaryota; kingdom Viridiplantae; phylum Streptophyta; class Magnoliopsida; order Solanales; family Solanaceae; genus Capsicum; species Capsicum annuum. The sequence continues at coordinate 25,636 of NW_025894032.1, read as the reverse complement.
ACCCTTTGGGTTAACGAGTTGATTCCTTAACAGGATCAACCCTCATGAGAGTGTTATTGAATAATGCATGAATTCTTTATGTTTGAGAGAAGTAAAGGGTGAAACACTCATTAGATTGAGAAACATGTGGGTAATTCTTAGAATTCAATAATTCTTGCAATTGAATACATAAGTTAAATTCAAACAAAAACTCACAACCCTAATTGTTTGAACATCTTGGTGAGCATAACCCTAGTTAATTTATTCTCATTGAAATTACATCTACATTAACTCTCAGTAGTTGGACTTTTGTGTGACACAAATACAAAAGAACACTATTAACATTTCAAAACCCCCTTTATTTTGGAACCTTAGATCAACAGTCTAATAACAGTCACAATACTTAGTGAACACGGTATTCCCTATGGGATTCAACACCCAACCCAGTTGGGTTCTATATTTCACAATAACCACTTACTCTCGCGTAAGAGAGGTATAATTTGGGAGTATCAATACCTAACATATTCAACCAGTTCAATCATCCCAGGTTTCTCAAAAATTTAGGGATCAAACATTCTTCCTGACAATACCTTTTGTGTTCTCAGGTTCCCCATTCTTCTTTCTATGGAAATTTCATTATTTTCATCATTTCGTTTCTTTCTTTTAATCTTACTACTTGTTCATCCTTTATTATTAATTATTCTTTTCATAGGACCTTGTCCCTCTGAGTTTTTTCTTTTCTTAACGGCTATAAGTTTTTGCTGTATTCCAGCAGAGCTACTAGACTTTGGCATAGAGGACCTAGTCCTCTCAATTCTAAGATCATCCTTTCTACTTTTTTGATAAAAACAATACCATTTGAATTCAATTTCTCTCCTATATCAATCTCCACAACTTTAATATTTTATTTTTTCCTTGTTCTATTGCCCTTGCATTTCTTCACAGTCCATCTTAGAAGTACTTTGTCCTCAATCTCTTCATTCTCCTCATTTGGAGGTAATAACATATCTTTTCTCCCATTCACTGCATCAATATCACAAACTTCCTGTTCTACTCCATCAACTAAGTTTTCTATGTTGTCACAAGCAAGAAGTAGTAGATTCTCAATTACCCAATTCTCACTGGAGGAAAAATCAACTCTTAACTCTTTTAAATTGAATTTCTTTAACAAAAAATAGAGAAAAAATGTTGCTTAGGTTTGTCTTTATAGGAGAATTTGGTGTTTGTTGTGTTTAAGACAATTCAGCTTTTTTGGATTTTAGAAACGACATAGGAAATTAGTTTTATTTTTGGTGAAAGAGTTTTTTGTTCTATTGATGACCTAGACCCTTGGTTTGAATAGTCTATCATGATTTCCTGAGCATGAACTTCTATGGTTAAGGATGCCTCAGTGGAGTCTAACTTGATTATGGGTTTTGGATTTCTTGAAGAGTTTGAGGAGATAATAACATCATCCATTTGATTTGAAAAAGAAAGATGAACCAATTTAGGTTAGGGATGATTGCTTATTTAGGAAAATGAATAGAAATAGTTGAGGTACATCTGACAAGAAGGACTAATTTAGAACTTTTAACGATGACCAATGACTTTGACTGTAGTTTCTTTTGACCTGACATGTCTGAATCTAATAAGTGTGACTATTTACAAGAGATTTGACAGTTTAGAGAAGAGAAATATACATGCCTTTTCAAATAGTATTTTCTGATTACTTAGGCATCTTATTGGTACTAACTTGAGAGATGGGACTAGGTACCTCTCCTTTTAATTGAATTGCCTGCTTGTTCTAGCCTTATTTATTTTATTTTCAAGTTGTTCCCATGAGTGTATACCTTCAAAGGTATGAAGCTGAGTTAGATTATACTGCACTACTTCATCATGGATACTTGCCTCCTAAACATAGCTAATTCTTAGAAGTACACTTGTTGTAACTTTATTTTCTAAGAAGAGTCTTCTAAGGACCAGGTACCTTGAATTTAGTTGTTTCAAAATATGAAACCTCCTCCATAGAGTGTCTTGATAGAGAATAAACACAGTCAGATCTACTAAGATTAAGCTCCGAACACCCGTTTTTTAATAAATATTCCCTATTGCAATTTCCCTTCTCCAACCTAGACCCATAATCACTTGTTTGATTTAGTAACCTACATATTTTTGAGCTCCCAGTAAGAAGACTATGGAGTTATCAAATTCTTCTTGGTCCATCTAGGTAGAAACCTTTTCTTCATAATTTTCAAGGACATGAAATTCCCTAGATCTTGCTGGATGTATCTATCATTGAGCATTCTTGCTCTATTCCAGCTTTGACAGTGTTCCTTCAGGTGTCTATCTCTTCCACAGAGAGTTCACAAGGGTTTATGGACTTTGTTTATGACATCTTGAACATCCTTATCTTATGACCTAGAAGATTGAGCTTTGTACTGATACCCAGTCCCCTTTCCATTATAGACTCCCTGACCAGTAAAATTGGAGAGGATTTGTGAGAATAAAGTTCCACTAAAGAGATTTTTTGAGTTCTGCCTTCAAACGGTCTAGGTCACTTTCTAACTCTTCATTCTTATAGAGTGCAGTCATGAGATGGTCTTGAAAATTATTCAGCTCTTCTTCAAGCTCAATTTGAAGCTATGAGGCCTCTTTGTTCCTATTGCTATCAGAAACATCTATTTTCTTCAATTGGCTCGCCAAACTAAGATTTTTAAATTTTAACTTAGACCACTATTCTTCTATTTTAGATTGGTGAGTTAGGAAATTAATCCAAGCTCTCGATTCTCTATCCTTTCTTCTAGACCATTCTCTCAATACTCAAATTTCATACCGTATCAATTAACACATTGCTAGCTTATTTAACTTCTTATAAAAATAATTTTCAAGCTTCTTCTCAATTTTAGAGATAGTTACCTCATTCTCTTTTTCATCTCCTCCATTTGCCATGAATGCAAACTGGGAATCATAAGAAACTGGACTATCTTCCATTGTTGGTATAGAAATATCTCCCAACCTCTCATCTTTATTACGTTCACTAAAGGAATCTCCTCATCCTATCAGAACTTGTTTTTTTACTGCATACTCAACTACAGTTTTCCTTCTTGACCTTTCAGAGACCTGAACATTCTTTCGCATTTGATATCTTCTCATGAACACCTACTCCTTTGCATTTGACCTTTCATTCATTAAAAATCAGCGTCCTCAGGGTTAATAGGGTCTTTTCCCCATGTTTATTAGCCCCCAAAATACTAGACTAAACCCTTTTATAGGCTAAATTCATTAATTATTCTCAAATTTCTCAAGAACAAAAACCCTAGGGGGATCAATTTCAAATTAAGAATGCAAGAAACCACCACCAATCTTTCATAATTCAGGCACAAATGTATGTCAAGTGTTCATCCAAGGGTTCCTTCTACCATTGGATTTCAAGAAACTCTTTTAAACTTCAAGTAACTTGATTTTGATGCTTTCCATGATTGTGATTCAAGTGTATTCATGATTATAATATTGATTGGATTTCTATTCCATGATTAAGTGCAAGATTTATGTAAAAACAACTATTATGTATGTATTATCATATGAATTCAAGTTAAAGCCTTAAAATTTGTGATGCTCATGTGTTGATTAGTACTATGTGCATATATAATGCCTTCCAAGTGTTTGATGAGTTGTTCATAAGAATTAAATAATGAAATTATATCATATTAGTATGTATTCAAGTTCATGTCATGCAAGTGTTTTCTAGAATATCCCAATGAATGAATGATGATCTAGTAGTTATTTATTATGTTTCAAGAATTGTGCCATGTCTTTTAATTTATGCTATCGAGTTGTGGGGGAATTTAATACCCAACAATTTAGCTGATTATTTAGAGCCCTGGTAAGTCTCAGGATAGTATCAGTTATGTCAGGACTAGTAGTACTCTCAGTCAGTTACAGAACTCAGGAAAAACTCAATATCAGTCCATTCCAGTTCATTATTCAGTTCAGACCTTAGTAAATTCAACCAGTTAATAGAATTCAGCAGTATTCCATCAGACAACAGAATTGAGTAAACTCAATTCTATTCAGTTAGACGGTATAATCAGTTACAGTTCAGTCAAGCATAATATGAACTAGAAATCCATTCAGTTTCTATTCAGTTGGGAGTTGGATTCAACACCGAGTAAACCCATGAATAGGGACTCACCTACCAGTAGAGGGTGTGATCCTTAGAAACAGTCCTTGTATTCGAGAACTATATAGTCAGCATAGGTTGAGACATCAACCTGCTAGTGGAGGGTTGATGAGGTGATCTACCTGCCAGTTAAGGGTACCACCATTCTTATTTCATAGCACCTACCAGATAAGAGTGACTCAACTTGTCTTTACCTATGGCACAGTACTAACACCCTTTCATCTGGGGTTATAGGTTAGACCCCAATCAGTTCAGAAAGGGACATGTCAGTTAGATGATTATTTTCCATAGTTTCAGTTTTAGTTCCAGTCTCAGAATGGAATATAGTTTAGTTCTTTAGATTTAGTACTGTCAAATATAGTCACTCAGTTTAGTATAGAACTTGGTATAGTTCCACAAAATCAAGACTATCAGATACAGTCACTCAATTATCAGCTTCATAGTATCAGTAAACTCAAATATCAATAAATTATTAATTTAGAACTCAATTTCCAGTGTTATCGTGATCTTAGTTACAGTTTACGTATTCAGACATGTAGTTTTATTTAGTTATATTCATGTCATTCAATCAGTGTGCTCATGGATATGAACCCATGCATTTAATTCTACCTCACTTTGCATACCAGTACATTCAAAGTACTGATGCATACCTTTCTTTTGCATTATGATGTTTTATATCATAGGTACAGACATGCGGGCTCCCAATTATACTTAGCAGTTTAGATATTCAACTGATAGAGTTAGTAGTGATTCCTATTAGTTCAAGGACATGATTATTATTTAAGTAGTTTAGCTTATTTTAGTAGTTCGGAGTTAGTTGGGGACTTGTCCCATCAACTCCATATTTCAGACAGTTTAGAGGCTTTTCAGACGAGAGTATTTTCAGACATATGTTTTCAGTTTTGGTATTGTTATATCATATTCAGTTTTATTATAGTATTGAACCTTATGGCATGTTTTTTACCTGATTTCCACATAATTTCAGTATTACTATTTAGTTAATGCAGCAGGTACCAATCATGGGTTAGCTTGTGGTCCTTTGGGATTATGAGAATTGTGTAGCATCTGGGTTACAGACTCGGGGAATTACAAAATTAGTATCAGAGCCTAAGGTTCAACAGAGTCCTAGGAATTCTGAAAGCCGCATCTAGTAGATTCTTATGCATGGGTGTGTAGTGTGCCACACTTATGGAAAAGAGGCAATAAGATGTTTTCGGAAAAGTCTCCCTTCCTTTAGTATTCATATCATGTGGGTGAGCATATGATCAATTTAAACTCATAGTCTAATTCCTTATGCTTCCAGAACATGCCTTTCAGAGAAGCTAATGAGAGAAGTAATGAAACTCGGCCAGCCCCTCCCCCCATTCAAGTAGATCCCTTGAATGAGCATGCCTCCTACTATGAATTTAGAGTTGAGTTCACCGCCTTGGCTTATTCAGTAGCTGCTTATAATAATCAACTGGCTATTATCCTATCAGAGTGAGAAGAAGAGGTGTAGGAAAGAAGTTAGGAATAATAAGAGGGCCATAATTTCTAGGCTAAAAGGTGGATGAACAAATCCTCTTTTCCAGAAGTGCGGTAGAAACCACCAGAGTATCTGCAGAGCTGGCAGTGATGTGTATTTCGGATGTGGAAAGCCAAGCCACAGAGTCAGAAATTATCCCCAGTCAAGTTCTTAGGGTCAGTATAATCGTCCCCTAGCTCAGTCCGATCACCCGAATCTGTAGGTTGCCGCTTCCAGTGCCACTAGTGGGCAGCGCCAAAATAGACTTTATGCTCTTCAGTCCCGACAGGATCAGGAAAGTTCTTTTGATATGGTCACTAGTACGTTACAAGTTTTCCATTTTTATATTTATGCTATGTTAGATCCACAAGATTCATTGTCCTTTGTTACTCCATATATACCCGTTTATTTCAAAGTCGGTCTTAAAATTCTAGCAGAGCCTTTCTCAGTCTCTACCCTAGTGCGTAAATCTATCATATCCTAATGGGTATACAAGAACTATCTAGTTATGATATCTCAAAAAGTTACTTCAGCTGACTTAGTCAAATTAGAGTTGAATAATTTTATGTTATTCTCGGCATGAATTGGCTTCATTCCTGCTATCCCTGAGTCGAATGAAGAAAAGAATTTTCCAGTTTCAATTTTCGAATGAACTCGTCCTTAAGTGGAGGGGTGGTACTTCAGCACTTTTAGGTCAGCTAGTTTCTTACCTTCGGGCGAGAAAAAATGATATCTAAGGGATGTGTCTACCATCACATTCGAGTCCAGGACTGTAGCTCAGAAACCCCTACTCTTGAATCAGTGTTAGTGGCATGTGAGTTCCCAAATATATTTCCCAAAGATCTTCCTGGAGATTCTCCAGAAAGGGAAATTGACTTCGAAAACGACCTTCTTCTAGATACTCAGCCCATATCTATTCGGCCATATAGAATGGCTCCAGAAGAACTCATAGAATTAAAAGAACAGTTGAAAGCTCTCCTACATAAGGGATTTATCAGACCCAGTATTTCCCCGTGAGGTGCACCAGTTTTATTCGTGCATAAGAAAGATAGTTCTCTTTGGATGTGTATTGACTACCGTCAGCTAAATAAAGTCATGATTAAGAAAAATTATCCACTTCCCAGAATCGATAACTTATTTGACCAACTTTAGGGTGCCAGTTGCTTTTCTAAGATCGAACTCAGATCAGGCTATCATCAGCTCAGAGTTGAAGAATGTGATATTTTGAAAATAGCTTTCAGAACTCGGTATGGTCACTTTGAATTCTTAGTCATGTGTTTTGATCTTACCAATTCCCCAGCAGCTTTCATGGACTTGATGAACTGTGTGTTTAAGTAGTACTTAGACATGTTCATCATAGCCTTCAGTAATGTCACTCTTGTCTATTCCAGTAGCGACAATGATCATGCAAATTATCTCAGAATCATATTTTAGACTCTCGACACCCATCAGTCATCATGATATCTATTCATGTCTTACATAAAAGCTCTATGATCAAAGCCCTCTATGATCAAAGCCCATATTCATGCATTTTAGCAATCATGCATGCTTACAGTTCCTAGTATAACGAGTTCAAGTTCACTTAGTGTTAAGAATCAGGTTCCATGAATACAGAAACTCCAGACTCAGGTCATGCAGCTCATGACTCATGTACTCATATCATGCTTTACAGCATGTTCAGTTCCCATGACTCATGTTATACCCCTAATGATCAGCTAAGTTCAAATTATGACACGCATATCCTCAGTTTAGGTCTCTTGGTACATCTATGATGTTGACATTCTATTCCTCAGGCCTCTATACGTGTCGAGTTTGGTATATTATTCATTCATGCTTCAGGTCCTCATGTTTTAACCCTTTACTGAACTCTTCTTATGAAATGATGTAGTGATGACCAATTGCATACTTGTTTTACGCGAGACTATAGTTATGAAGATAGGATTGAATATCAGGTAAGTGTGTAAGCAAATGGCTAGCAATAAGTCATATTTAGTGTATGAAGGTAGGAAAATAAGGATTTTTTGTAAGATGAGAAGTTGAGAAAATGTAGAGTGTGAGCGTCTATTTGAAAATTTGGTATGTGTGGAATATCATTCTTGTGAGGTGGCATGTGAACAACTTGAGGTGGGTGATATTGTTATCTTTTGAATAATGAGGCAAAAGGAGTATAGTGAATTTAAGGTCAAAAGTGAGTCACTTTTAGAGTGTTAGTGATTGTTGCATTGTTGCTTTTTAAATTCCTTGGCATCTTTGAGATTGTACTTCATGATGACGGTTGTCGTAAGAAAAGCTTTGCACATGTTTGAAGAGCCACTTGTGGTGGCAATAAAGTTTGAGGTCATTGTGATGATTGGGTTGCATAAATGTGCTTAAATTTGCATTGACTTATTGAGTGAGAAGTAGTGTTGGTTGAAGACAACAAAAGTTGTAAGTTAGGGGTGTTGATGAGGGCACTACAAAAAAACAGTGCTTAGCAAAAGTCGAAATTCATCACTAGTCCACTTTAATTGTTGCTAAATAGAAATTGAGATGGATTAATGATGGATTGTTGTGTTTTGGCATTATGGTCGTTGCTATCCAGTTAGCTACAAAAAAAAAATCTGTCGCAAAACTTGTGACCTCCTTGTGATCAATGAGTTTGGTTGTTTCATGTTAGCGATAGATGAGGGCATTGCTAGACCATTTCTATTTCCATAAATCATTTTTATCTTGGCTAAATTTACGATGGAATATTTAGTCATTGATTCATCGCAAAATAGTTTAATCGTGGTTAAATTTATGATGGAACACTTTGTTAGTGTTTCATTGCAAAATTGTTTAATCGTCGCTAAATTTAAGATGGAATACTTTGTTGGTGATTCGTTGCAACATAGTATCATCGGAGCAACCATATATTTGTGACCAAAAATTTATATTCACAATTTGTCGGTAGCTTCTCAGTAGCAACGATCAAAATCGTCACTAATTTTTTTGTTGTTATGACTTTCTTAAAAACTATTAAAACATGTAATTATTAAATGATTAAATAACCATCCTCATATCAAATAATTACTAATTAATAAATATATAATTTAGAATGTTTATAAAAGTTCATCACAATATTTATCCAAATATCCACAACCAAGTGTTTGTGTCAAAATAAACCACTGTTAGAATACACACCCCACCCACATCCATCAAAAACCAAGTGTTTGTGTCAAAATAAACCATTGTTAGAAAACAACACCCATCAAAAACTATTGTTACTACACAATTGCTTTATACAATTCCTCAAAAAATATTCCCCATAAAATAGACTATATAAAATTAATGCGGCTATGAATCAATGATGTTATCATCATTAGGATTAGGAGGATCAGGTGTAACCACTTCTTATACACCAATACACTCAATAAGTACTGGAAGAAAGTGATTAGTAAGTACTGGAATGAATTGTTTCATGAACTCCTCCAAATTTATTATCAAAATAGAAGGTGGTACTGACATGAAGACATAAAAGGCACAAAGAATTGTCCCTAAGAAATTTCTACTTTTGGATCCGAGACCAAATATTCTTTTCTTCTTTACTCCTCTCATAGCTTCATAGTACGATTCCAGTTGATCAATATTGCATTGAGACTCCCCTTTTCTCCGTACTATTTCTTCATATTTTTCCTATAACAAATACATTAACCAAGTTAACAAAAAAACTAGAAACATTTATGCTTGATAAATAAAACATAGTACCAACAATTTATGGAAGCATGTAGAAGAACTGCATATACCAGTAGAACTACACATAGAAGAACTACTTGATCAAATGAAACATAGTACCAGCAGCTTATAGAAACATAATACCAA